>NC_085137.1:513902133-514177133 GCF_035046485.1 Aedes albopictus | reverse complement strand
CCTGTAGGATGTTACACCGTATCAGAAATGTAACAAAAATCCATTTGTTCCGCTTGTAGATGTTGAATTCTTTATTCGCGGACATTCTTGGATGACCTAGAGCATATTTAGGAAGTAGTTTTCTACAGAACCATGCTCCATGGATCTGTAGGATGGTACACCGCATCAATAATATAGCAACAATTAATTGATTACGCTCATAGATTATCAGGCCTGTACTCTCGGAAGTTCTTGGAGGTCCTACAATATCTTTGAAAACTACGTCTCTACAGAACTGTGGTCTAGAGACCTGTATGATGTTGCACCGCATCAGTAATGTGACTACAATCCATCGATTACGCTTGTAGATCTTAAGGCTTTTATTCGCGGAAGTTCTTAGATGCCCTAGAATATCCTTGAAAATTACTTCTCTTCAGAACTATGCTCCATGGACCTGTAGGACGCTGCATCATGCTCCAGAAATCGCCTTTAGGAAACCCCCCATTTAACCCCTCGAAGCCCCCCATGTATTAACCCCCCCCCCCCTTCAAGAAACAGACCCCCCCCCCCCCCACACACACATCCCTTTCCTGCAGACCTCTTACATCATCGTCCGCCTTCACCTCATACCACTTTTCAACTACCTTGCAACCCTTTCCCATAAATCCCATTTCTTCCTTTTAGTAAGAGTTCCCTTCTAGACACTTAGCGCGAGAAAGTTGAAAAACCCGTGTTAATTCGCGAATCCGTGTAAAAAAAAACCGTGTTAATTCGCGAAACCGTGTAAAAAAAGCCGTGTAAAAAAAAACCGTGTAAAAAAAAACCGTGTAAAAAAAGACTTTAGTGTATTGGAATTATTGTGTAAAGTTTTAAATTTTTGGTGACTGTCAAGGAAAAATTCTAGGGGGTGCCAAATTTGTTCTAGGGGGTGCCAGGCACCCCTGGAACCCCCCCTAGCTACGCCAATGCTTCCAATACTCGCACTACGTGACTACCAAAATTTGACATACAGGGGATGGCCAAAATTTTTGGGATAGACAACTTTTATTTCTCTCACAAAAAAGTTCAACAAGCTATAACTTTACATAGAGCGCATCAAAAAATCTCAAATTTTGACTGCTTGTCAACCTATTATGTGTGCATCATTGGTACAAATTTGGGCTCGATTGATTCATATTTCGCAAAGTTAGAACTGTTCGGGTAAAACACTATTTTTCAAACAACTAATTTTTGAGCTGTCATATCTCGGACACCAGTGAACCGAATTGAATGAAATTTTGAACATACGCTAACAATATGTAAGAACACATTTAGTAATTTTTGTGTGGTATTGTAAATTTGACTTATTTTCCTCTATATGGGTAAAAATTTCAATCCTGTATAACTTAACTCGCCGTGAGAAAATATTACATTTTATAACGTCGTATTAAGTATTATTATATTGTTGATAAACGTTATAAAATTCATTCAATTCCGTTAACTGGTTTCCGAGATATGACAGTTCAAAAATTAGTTGTCTAAATAATAGTGTTTTACCCAAACGGTTCCAACTTCGCGAAAAATTAATCAATCGAGCCCAAATTTGTAACAATGATGCACATAATAGGTTGACAAGCAGTCAAAATTTGAGATTTTTTGATGCACTCTATGAAAAGTTACAGCATATTATTTTTTTTTGTTGGGAGAAAAAAGTTGCCTATCCCAAACATTCTGGCACATAACATAAGTGGAACTCCATGGTCAGAGCGAAGGAAAAAGTTGTATCCTTTTCCAGCACGCGAATCTGTTATATCTTCAATAAAAGGCGTCGAACTGTCATTTATTTTAGTAAACAAAAAAACAGCTGATCCAACCAGTATTCCAGTTTTGGCAAAGAATACAGGAACGAAGATTGGCATCTGAGGTAAGCGCAAAACTAGCTGCTGGAATTCCACTTATTCATTTTGTCTTAAATTCATTGAAATCTTCGAAATAACACATCCACTTTTCACATATCGATCTCCCTTCATATATGAGGCTAGAAAGCGTATTTTTGACTTGTGTTGACAAAGTTTCATCATAATGTATGTCCTTTTTAAGATTTACACGTGCTGGCAGTCTAGATCTATGAGGTCTTTGTTTTACTTCACAGCAATGAAAAATGGTATACATGCTTAAAAATGGTATGGCAATAATGTTATAACGCATTTGACATTTCGATGCCCTGTATACCAGCGTACGAAATCGGAAAGGCATCAACTTCTTGAGTCAGAGTTCCACTTATGTTATGTGATTCTGGCCATCCCCTGTATGTTAATACAGTAACAGTAGTGTAGTTACACAAAATTATATCAATAGTCCGCCGAGATTTTTCTTTTGGATTGTTACTGGGGCACACAAAGAACGCGACGCTTAATTTCGTAGCGGAAATTTCCTTGACTTCCTTGGGCATAGAGTATCTCCGTGCCTGCTATTCAGATGAATCTCTAGGAGGAATCTATAAAGGAACTCCTTCAGGAATCTGAGGAGGAACTTCTGCAGAAACCGTAGTAGGTACCTGGTTTGATATATTGAATAATTCTAGAGGGAATTCCTGGGAATATCACAGAAGAAACTAGGCCAAGAGGGTCAAAAATTGCTCAGAATGGCCTTCAAAGACTTAATTTGTAAATTTATGAAGTTTGACGTGTCGCAAACATGATAGAAACTGGGAATTTTCTCAAGAGAATCAAGTGGCCGAGTAACCCAGTAGAGTGGCCAATGTGACAAAATAAAACGCCTTGGCTTGTTTGAAAATTCAGCATAAATAGCATCACCAGTAAAAAAAACCTACTCCACCACGGAATAATCCTAAAGATTCTTTAAAGGTCCTTCTGATACTCTTTTCGTAAGTTCTTTCAAGAAGCTCTCCAGATATTTCTCCTGGAATTCCTACAGCAGGAAGCTCTCAAGTAATGCCTCATGGGATTTCACCTGGAGATATTTCTAAGATTTTTTTCAAATAAATGAAAAATATATGTTTTTCCTTCATAAATTTTTTTCTGCGAGTTTTTTTTTCCAAAAATCTGTCAGAGATTACACATGGACTTTTTTTCTTAGATTTGTCCTGGAATTTCTTTATATATTCGTATTTTTTCAGAAGTTCGTTCTGGGGTTCCTTCAGCAACTTGTCCTTGTATTTCTCTAAAAGTTTGTTCTGATAACCTTCAAGTAGTGCTTTCCGCGGTTTCTCTTGGGCTTTTATCTCTGGTCATTTCTTCTGGAGATTCATTTAGTTTTTTTTTCAGGAATTCTCGGGTTTTGTGAGGTTTTTCTAGAAGTTCTTCTCAGTTTTTCCAAGAAGATTCTGCTGGGATTTCCTGGAAATGTGTCTGTTTTTTTTTTGAGGAATTTCTTGCGCAGTTTTTGCATACATTTTCTTTGGGATTCTTGCATAAGGTCCGGTCCATCTTGGATTCCTCAAAGAGTAACTTCTAATAGTTCTCCTGTAGCTTTTTTTATGTGATCAAGGATTCCTTTTGATGATTCCTCCACCTAGTTCCTTAGGGACTCTTTTGAATTTCTTCTGAACCTTCTTCTGGATAGTTATACCAGTTTAGTTATAGTTAAGTTTTTTTAATGGCTTATAAGGACTGTTTCGGAAATTAACTACAAACATGCACGGTTGGTCTTTTTATTTCGGTTCTTCTATGAAATCTTCACAATATAGTTAAGTTTAGAACAGCATGAAGAAATTTGGAAAATGTTTAATATTATTGAAAATATGGTTCTATGAGTATAACACTCAAAACAACAATCTGTACAAACTGCATTTTTTTAAATTTTTTTTTAACGTTTCAATAATTTATAGCGAAAAAAAATTGTACGTGGAAAAATCTGGAAAATAATGATTATTACTAGCAGTTATGTACACATAACATATCACTCAGTACCGACTTTTAAAATTGTTATTTTGGATAGAAAAACCTCCAACATTAAGAATATGGTCTACCCCAAAAAACACCTACTTTTTGGTCGAACTTTGACGCTCTGTGTTAAATATCTTCAGAGGTTATAAAATTCCGTTTTCTGGTAAAGCTACCTCTTCAATAGATTCAAATACATACCCAATCGGAAAAAATGCAATTTTTCAACTTTATGTATTTTTTTATTTGCATAATCGTTCTTTGAAGACGCATAAAAAGAGAGTTCCTTGAAAAACGGCTTTTTTTTTCATTTTTAAGAATTGCCCTTAACTGCGGAGGGAATTTTTCTTGATAAAAATATTTTTTCTATATCATGAGCATTCCGAAAAAGAATATATTTGCGCAAAAATAATAGAAAAAATTGAATGTTTTCCCACAGTTTTTGCAATAAATTTTTTTTAGGAGGTGTCAAAAATTTGAAAAACATGTGTGCAATCTTTGAGATAAAAGTTCAAGTTAAATGATTGTTTTTTGAAAGTCAGAACTGCCATTCTTTATTTAAGACATTTATATAGTATCTCCAAAAATAAAGTTATGTTTATTTCGAACAGATTATTTTTCAGACAATTGTGAACGTTTATAGTTAATTTCCGATACAGTCCTTACTGAGATATTTTCCAGATTTAGCTTTTTGCGATTCTAGATATTCATTGTGAGAATTGTTTCTGGAATTCCTCATTTTTTCCGCGATCAAAGCTTCAATTCCTTCTGTGATTTTTTTGGGGTTCCACAAGATATTTTCTCTGGGTTTTCTCTCGAAGGTCAGTTTGATATTCCTCAACGAGTTTTTTTTTCAAAGATTTTTTGTAGACTATCTTCTAGGATTTCCCGGAAATTTAATTTGTTTGTTTTTCTTTCTCCAATTTCTTCTAGGATTTCTCAAGAAGGTTTATCCGAGCATCCACACTTTTTTTTTCCTGGAATTTCCCCTGGAGTTCCCTCTGGCATTATTTTTTTTGTCTTCATTAAAAAGGCTTTCAACCAGACGCTTGTTAACCTCTCGGTGGTATTATTATTTGGAGAATTCCATGAAGATTACTTTAGAGGTCGTCTATAAATTCTTTCTCCAGGTAAAAGACCAAAGCAAATTCGAGAAGTAATTCCAGATAAAACTTCTCCAAAGATTGCAGAAGGAACTCCTTGAGAAATCTGAAAAGGAGTTCCAGAAAAAAATATTTATGTTCAAAGATTGATGACTAATATTTTTTTCAAAACGTAAGGTAATTGGGGCTTAATAAAACATGTAATAGAAAGCCATACATTCATAAGCCAAAATTGATTTTCAAACAGACATATACAAAAATCACAATTGAGTCTCATGAGCAAATATAAACTGTTTCAAAAATTATAGATACACCAACGATTGACTATCATTTCAATTTTAGAGCGATATCCAGTAAAGTTTCTTCTAGGGAGTGAGTTTTTGGAGGCAACGTGTACAGGCCGCTTTTTCGGAATTCAGTGTGCGGTGGACGCGTCGTGGCTCAAGTCGGTTCCGAATGTTTCGCTTCCCGTCGGCGCTAGTTCCCAATAGACTTTTAGTTTGATAATAAATATTTTCTTTCAATTTTTGCATTTACACAAAAGAGTGAAAAGTGTTAGTTCGGGCTCGCCGGTCGAGAAAAAAAATCCGTGCGCCGACAAGTGAGTCGCGTTCAGTGTATTTCTGTGTGGAATAGACTAATGGTTTCTGCTCCCTAGTGGAGTGGAAACGCGCGTTAGAATTTTCTTTTTGGCTAGTTTTTGCGTCGAAAAGTGGTCGGTTGTTAACGGTGGTTTGTGTATATTGATCCATTGTTAAATCATATCACCAACCATAGGTGACTCCCGGACTGACAATGTACCTTACCCTACTAACAAAAAATTTCCTTCCTGAGACAAACGTGGAGATGCAGCGCTTCGCGGTCTTTATAACAACGTTTGTCTCACTAACATACCCTCCCATCCTCGATGACCGTAAGGACGTGGCCGGCGCCGTTATTGATCTTATTAAAGTTAAAAGCTCTCGAACTGTGTATATTGAAGATAATAAGCTAGTCCCAAGTCCTATTCATTAATTCCTTGTGCAATTTCGATTGCTCTGGTCAATCACGGAGTAGCAACTACGAATTGTGCGGTCATCTATGCTCATGCTCATGCTCATATCCAGTAAAGTTTCTTCTAGGATTTAAGGTCATATAGTGACAATCTAACGATTCAGTTAATACCAACTTTGTTGCTTTTACGTGCACAAGATAGAAAATCGGGTTCTATGAACCAACGCTTGAAAAACGGGAGTTGCACAAAACGGTCATGAAATATAAGCCGGTATGAAAAATCTCATAAAGTAATGTTCCGATTTTATCATGGCCTCCGCGCATAAGTTTTTCATTCATTTGCTGTTACTTTTGAGAGCAAGTGTTTCCTCTCTTCTTCAAGGTGAATGTTGAATTCGTAATTTGCGACGTTAAAAATATTGAAAATGCGTATAGGTTTTGTAATAGTAGTTTACGCAACAAGGTGCAGAATGACGATTTTTACAGCACGAGTCGTACATTTATCCAACGAGGCTTGCCGAGTTGGATAATTACGACGAGTGCTGTAAAAATCGAGTTCTGCACCGAGTTGCGTACAACGTTTTTTGCAAGTTCATAAATTACCGCTTGAGGATAGTTTTAACAAAACTTTTTCATCAAACTGCATACTGATGCTCATAGCCATGCTTAAGAAAATCTGATCATAGCAGGTTTTACTGTGCAGTTGTCACAAATTTTCCAAACTGCGTCCAGAAAGCATCAAGAAGTTGACCAAATCTGAAAACAGTGCTGTAATGGTTCATTACGCAACGCAAATCAGTGCTGTAATGAACCATTACAGCACTGTTAATTTGGTGTGGGAAAGTAGGCCTTTTCCTGTCAGATTTGCGTGAGGTAAAACAGCCTATTACGATGAGAAATTGCAAAAAATATTTAAAAGCATTTTGGAAAAGACGCGTGATTAAATCGGATCCATACTGGAAATGAAATGTTTCGATACAATTCATTATGGAAACTGCTGTATCGATAAGAAAAGATGTTTTCTAATTGGTCAAAGTTGTTTTACCCTGAGAAAAATGTAGAGAACCTTCATTAAAGGCTTTCATAATGCAAACATCTTAGTTCAAAAAATTTGAACAACACTGGTTGCAAGAAACGTAAAATAAACGAAGACCTTAACAACTGTTTATTGCATTCGTTTTGATGGTATGCTAAGCTTTGACATCTAAAAAGCAGGATATGCTGTAAAAATAAAATGGTTGTAATGAAATGTATTCATTAACGCTAAGAAACCGTGACGAAGTTCTTACGTTATGTAGGAAAAGTTTTTAAGCATAAGAATCCTGCCTCATCAAAATGCTATGGAGATGGCCTTATGAATTTTTCTCAGGTTTTGAGGAAGGCATTTCTAAGACGATTTGTTAGGGCAGCGGATGTGGTAAATTAGATTATTTTTAGATAATTTTTTTTGGGATTTAGTAAGAAATAATGTTGAAAACACCCTAGGTGCAAATGAAAATTTTGAGCATGAAGTGAATAATAGAAGAACTCGACTGTTTTCCAAAGTATCATGACAGTTTACATGAAATGTGAAAATATGGAACACAATAGACCGTTGTGCGAGAAAAATTTTGGAAAAAATATTCAAAAAACAAAGTGTATTTATAATTTGAGGGGCCCAGAATCAAAGGGGTTTAAGTTACCATTTTGTCGATTTTGAGCTGAGCATATTATGAAATTCTTCAGATTTCAAGCTTTCAGAAACTTTTTTGAGATTGTTTCTACGATAATTGGAAAAAAAATCAATAAATCAGAGAATATTGGGTTGATTTTAAGGCTTCATACATTTTGTATGGGATGGAAAATTGGTCAAAAAATTTAAACCTCATTTACTCGAAAGTGTGTTTTTGTCACTTACACCCCTTTGCTTCTAATCCCCTCATTTCTGAAACAGTCTATATGTGAAGCAAGTCAAACATTTCTTAAAAACTTTTTGTATCATAGGAATTCCATCATATGCGGGAATTGGCGCTAAACGGGATTGATAATTTGACAACATTTTGCCCATGGGGACTTAATCGTATATCCAAACATCTTTCAATCAAAAACACTTCACATTATTTTGAGAAGCAATGCAAATAATCAGTAGACTACAAATATAAGGAAACTGGGGCTAAATGGGTTACTTATGATAATTTTTGGTACTTTATGCTGCTAAGATCTATTTATATATGTTCTCAAAGGAAAATTTTTAAAAATGTTCTCTTAGCAAAAAAAAACAAAAAAATTGATGAAAAACGAGCTACATATTAATTCCATTTGAAATATAAGGCGACTGGGGCTAAATGAATCAAATAGATGGGCAATGTGTAGCTTTTCCCAGGCGACATGATTTTGATTATTAGTATTGTTTAGCATGCGTTTTCATGCAGACAATTTTTGTTTGTGCAAACTTTGAAAGACAGCGCCAAAAATTCCCCATGCAAAACTCCAACATTCATTTACTACAGGTGTCCCCAAAGGCGCCGAGTTGATGATGTTTGATTCACTTATTCCTATCATATCGACCATCGACTCGATCAGCAATCTTGACGACGACGACGACACTAGTCAATAGTAGGCACACCAGGTGAGAGGGTGACCAGACCATTTACGGCACTTCCAGCCGACTACACCACACATATCACACGCTTGTTTTGGAGCTGATGTCTTCTTTTTCGGGCGAAACAAGATTTGCGGTGGACGAGGACGAGGACACCATTGCGCGACATTTAAATTATCCGGCGACTGGTGGCGAACTGGTGGCAAGCAAGTGACAGCGAGAGGAGGCTTGTCTCGTGTCTATCCATCTCCTGGTGTTAAGTAGCAACCAGTTTCGAGTCCACCGCACCGCATATGTGGGATCGGGCAAATTTCGGCAGGTAACGTGGGGGTTTGCCATTTTTCGGGTTATGAAATATTAATAATTAATCTATTAGGCTTAGCCGCGGAGTGGATGGAGCGGCGGTGTGGTAGAGAGAGTGATGTCATCCATCAAATCGCTGAACGGTTGGACGCTTTGACACCTGTCCGCTGTCGTTGGCTGTTTGTTCGCGGCGTGGTTGGCATTTGTCGGTGGTGGTGCCGAAAGGAAGCTGAATTCAGGTTAAAGCGTTTAGCCTTGTTCGCGGTTGAAAGGTGACTTATGCGATTTTTGCTTGCTGCCAAATTACCGCCAGGCAGTTTTCTAAACGATTCATCACTTGAATGCCGTTCGGTGGGTTCGACTAATAAGTTTCTCCCCCGATTTCACTAGACGAAGCTTGTCGAGGAACTGCTTCAAACTTCCGATCGATTTGACTTCATTTGACCCCCATTTGTCAATCGGTGTGGTGTGGTTCCTTTCTCCCTTCATTTTACCATCGTCATCTGTCTGGTCACAGTCTGTGCATTGCGAGCATCTCTGTGACTCATTTCTCGCTACAGCAGTTCCCAACAGGTTTCATCTTGTAATTCCTTCAGAGAATCCTGTAGGGCTTCATCGTTTAGCTTCGGGAATTTCTTCAGAAATTTCTCTGAGAATTCCTCCTGGTATTCCACTCAAGATTCCGCATGAAATCTATTCAAGTATTCTTCTGAGAATTCTTTCCAGAATTCTTTCTTGGGTTCTTTCAGAACTCTTTCAGGGTTTGCTGACATTCTTTCTGGTATTAAACGACCTGAAACGCTTTGAAACGCATCTAAAACCCCCATGAAATCTCCATGACGTTCACCGGAAAGCCTCTGAAGTCTTCTAAAACCCTTTAAAATCTCCTGAAACATCCTGAAACGCCACTGACGTCCGAAACATCCTTGAAATACATCAGCGAGCCTCTGAATTTCCCTTAAGCCCTCCGGAAACCTCATGAAATCTCCGTGAAGTTCACCTTAGAGCCTCTGAAGTCCCCTAAAAACCCTCCAAAATCTCATAAAAACCCCTAAAACGCCTAGACACGCCACTTCTTTGAAATCTCTCTGAACCTCCCCTCCTTTACATCTGAATGCCTAGAACCCCCTTTTCCTTTGCATCTGCTAACCATTTGCCCTTCTCAAACTTATTTGCAACCTTCGAATCTATTGAGATAAAAAAATCTACTTAGGCCGTCCCGACTCATTACCTACATGGAGGTTTGGGTGTTACATTTCCACCAAATATTTTTTTTAAACAGAAATCACATCAAGACTCTCTAAAAAAATAGGAAAAAATGTTCGGGCGTCCAATAAGTAACCCCACAGATCATAGCGTCTTTAAATTTCTAAGTTTTGAACTCAATTTCGATGTCTGTTCTCTGTTAGCGAGTTGAGTTCTTTCTGCAATTTATCCAAGTTTATGTTTCTATTGCATTGCCAGAGTTTTTTTCTCTGGCTTTCTGCAGTTTTTCCAGTTTTCCTTCCATAGCTTTTTTCGTGTTTGCTCTCATGAAAAGTTCCTTCCGATAGTTTCCCAGGTTTTCTATAGGAATTTTTCACGGGGTTTTTGCTGGATTACTCCCTGAAGCGCTCTTACAAAATTTATCCAAAGTTTCTTCCAAATAATTTCTCGTTATTTTAGCAAGATTTTTGCAGGGATTTCTTTAGAGAGTTTTTCGACATTAATTATCTTGAATTTCCTCCCGAGATTTCTCTAAGAGGTTTCAAGAGTTTTTCCTTGAATTTACTTACTGTTTCTTCCCGGAATTACTCCAAGAACTGTTTCACGAGATGTCCTAGGCTCCCTTCCGATATTTCTACTGGAATTTCTACCAGAAATTTCATAAATTATCCCAAGAGACATCCCTGCTGGAACTTCGAAAAAAAACCCTGCAAGAATTGCGGGAGCAACTATTAAAAATTCCGAAAGAAGCATCGAGAAACTCGGAACAATTTCTAGTAACGCTTCTGAAAAGAGTTCTGGAAATAATTTCAAGATACCTATAAAAGTATAAATTCAGGTGGGTTTTACAAGAACAATTACGATGAAAAGCCTGGGGAAAGCTATTAAAAATATCAGCAAACGCACCTGCAGCAGGGCACATAGAGGAAAACACCCCTTAGTAGTCCAGGGTAAATTCCGACAAAGTCTGAGACACATCTTAGGATCAGTACCGGAAAGAATATTCAGATAAAAGTTCCAGGAGCAATTCCAAGAGAAATCTCTAGTTAAACTTTATAAGCAATTCCCGTAAGAACCTTTAGGAAACATCTCAGCTGAAACTTATGTAGAAATCCAGGGAGAAAGTTTAGAAGAAATTTCTCGAAGAAACTATAGGAGGAACTTCGAAAGAATTCATGCAGAAATTTCCTGAAAAGCTCCTTAAGAAATCTTTGTAGGAGCTCTCGTAGAAATCTCAGGAATAACTACTATTATAACTCTGCGAGAAAATCCGGGAAACCCCAGGAACTCCTGGAGAAGTCACAAGAGAAACCCCGCTAATATCGCGGAAAATCTTCAAGAGAGACAACATCTGTGATATATCGTAAGAGAAACTTGAGTACTTAAGCGGTGATTTCCAGTTAAATCTTGGTAGAAATCTCACGAAAATGTCTTTGGCCAAAACGCAGAAGGAAACTCACGAGGGACTCTGGGTGCAATACCGGGAAAACCTCTGGAATAAATTCTGGAAGGAAATTCTTTGGGACCCTCGTGTGGAGAAATCAGTAATCACAAAAGAGAATCCTGGAAAGAATTGTTTGAATCTTGAGAATACGCTAAATCTCCGGGAGGAATGGAAATAGGAATAGGGAAGTGGAACCATCTCGGCAGGGGTCCTATTTTTGGCACTTTTCTGCTATAACTCAGCCAATTCTGAACCAATTGACACAATTTTTGGAACACGATGAGATACGTATAGTATCTAGCCGTGTACAAAATTTCAAGTCAATTGGTTTAAAATCAACTGAGTTATAGCGAAGAGTGCCCAAAATACCGGCCGCTGCCCAGATGGTTCGCTACCATACCCAGAAAAATGGCGTGAAAAATACGAAAGGAGAGAGAAACCAAGGGAGGCATTCCAAGAGGTATTTTAAGAGAAGTTTCGCAGAGCAATTCTGACGGAATTTCTGGTAAATTCCTTGTAGTAGAGTTTCTAGATGAATTTTAACTTCCAGCCATGCAGGCTTGCCAAAAATTTCTCCTAGGATCTAGGAGCCCTCCTCTTGTTTCTCTAGCACACCGAAGTAACGTTTTGATGACCAATTAGTCTTGTAGAAGTTTTGGGGTTTTGGGGGTCTCCAGTTAGCCTAGTGGTTAAGGCTATGGATCGCCAATCCGGAGACAGCGGGTTGGTTTCGCGTTCCTGTCAGGAAAATTTTCTCGACTTCCTGGGCATAGAGTATCATTGTACTTGCCTCACAATATACAAATTCATGCAATGGCAGGCAAAGAAAACCCTTAAATTAATAACTGTGGAAGTGCTCAAAGAACACTAAGTTGAAGTGAGGCAGGCGAAGTTCCAGTGCGGACGTACAGCCATAAAAAAGAAGAAGAAGAAGGTTTTGGGCACCGTTATAAAACCTTATACCTTTCATTTGGTTTTATAATAGTTCTAAGAACCTCTTTTTGTGTATTAAATACACCATAAATACATCATATTATGAATATAAAATATTCTCTGAGCAGTTAACCTGATTTCTTCTTGATCTATCTTGCTTTACGCATAATCATCCGGAGGAATTTTCGACGTCTTTACGGAACAGCAAGCTTCTAGTAAGAAACTTCAGCATGGAAAAAAATGTTCTGACAGTTCTGACAGTAGTAATAACTCATGTTCGAAACACCACACATTTGGAAATTTTATTATTCATACTAACATAAAATTTAGGGCCCATATAGCCGAGGCGGTAAACGCACGGGTATTTAGCATGACCATGCTGAGGGTGACGGGTTCGATTCCCGGTCGGTCCAGGATCTTTTCGTAAAGGAAATTTCTTTGACTTCCTTGGGCATAGAGTATCTTCGTGCCTGCCACACGATATACACATGCAAAATGGTCATTGGCAGAGGAAGCTCTCAGTGAATAACTGTGGAAGTGCTCATAGAACACTAAGCTGAGAATCAGGCTTTGTCCCAATGAGGACGTTACGCCAAGAAGAGGAGAGGAGAGGAACCAACATAAAATTTATTGGGGGTTGCTGGTTTGTTTTTCTGAATTCCTTGATTATTATTACCGAGACTACTCCAGGGATTACTTCTGCATTCTTCCTAGGTTTTCTTCCTAGAATTCTTCATTTATTTCTCCCGGGCTTCCTTCGGGAATTCCTCCCGAAATTCTGTCAGCGATTCCTTTAGAGATCTCACCCCGAGATTAATTTATGAAATTCTCCTGAAATTTTTCAGGGATTTCTTCAAAGATATCTACCGGAATTTCCTTTGCAATTTCTTCTGAGTTTCCGTCAAGTATTCCTTCAGGGATTTCTTCCAAGATTCTTCCCTAGATTGCTTCAGACATTTCTCCAGGGATTTCTTCATTGATTCCTCTCGAGATTTTTTTTTAATTTCATTTGGCTTTTTTTTTTCAGGATAGCGCTTTAGCGATTCACTCCGGATTCTCTCCGGGATAAATTCATTGACCCGTTCCGAGTTTTCTCTTGAAATTCCTCTTAGGGTTTCTTGAGGGATTCCCCCGAGATTCCATCAGGAATAATTTCCGAAATTCTAGCAAAGATTCCTCCAAAAATGCCTTATGGGATTTTTTTACTGGACTGTTTGCGAGACTGCATCATGGCTTTCTCCAAGATTTTTTCTGGATTTCTGCTGAGATTTCTTCAGGAATTTCTCCCAGAACTCCTTTATTAATTTATCCCAGGATTCCTTTGGAGATTCCTCCAGGGATTCATTCTACGGTTCTTGCAAGAATTCTTTCCGGGATTACTTCAGGGATTTGTCCCAGAATGTCTTCTAAGATTCCTTCATTGATACCTCTCGGGATTTCTTCTGGCATTCTCTGAAGTATTCCTTTCCAAATTTATCCAGTGATTCTAATTTGGATTTTTCATGGTTCCTTTTCAGGAATTCCTTCAGAAATTTCTTCTGTCATTCCTTATTTTTTTTTCTTCTCGGGTTTCCTATCGCGATTTATTGCAGTATTTCTTTTGGATTCTTCCCCATATTTTTTTTTTAAATCATTGGATCACAGATCCTTTCTGGGATTGCTTTCACAATTCTTTTAGAGGTTTTTCTTAGGATTCCTCCCGAGATTTCTTGTGGGTGTCTTTCCGGGCTTCCTCCAGGGTTTTTTTCTCTCTGGGATTTCTACATAACCTTTTCACGGGATTCTTTCGAGGATTACTCTAGAATATTCAAAGTGACTCTTTTTGAGATCCTTTTAGGGAACACTTCTGATTTTTTTGGAATTCTTTCAAAGAATTCTGTCGGGACTCCTTCAGGGATTTCTCCAAGGCTTCCTCCATAGATTCTTTCCGGAATTCCTTAAGTAATTATCTCTATGATTACTACAGTAATCCTTTTCTTTTACAGAAATTCACCTTACTAGGTTTCTCCAGGAATTTCTTTCGGAACTGCTACAGAATTGTCTCTGTGACTGCTATTGAGATTCTTTCAGGGATTTATTTGGGATTTGTCCTGGAAAAGTTTGGGAACCCATTGCCCAATGAGGAATACGAAGCCACCCTAAAATAGATCGCTGACCCCTCACGAACCTCCCTCTCCGGTAAGTCTGGTTTTAGATACTCCAGCCAATGTCGACGACCATTTCCCCATAGAATAAACACCGAACTATCTCTCCACTTCATGCATGCGTGTTGATATAAATTTAGAACTATATGTCGCTTTCACCCATTCCGGGGTGCATTTTTTCCCTCTCAAGTGTCGCCGTCGTCCTCATCCTCATCAACCGAAAACAAGTCTGGGAAGAATGAAAGTTCGGTGCAGCTCAGTAGACGTTCGCGCGGTCGGTGTGAGGGTGGCAACAACAACCGCATGTGCATCCGAGAGAGCGCAGCGGACTATTTGTTTCGAATGACAGCGAAAGATTTTCCCCCTCGGCTCGGCTCACAGCTCCCTTGTTTTGTGCTCTTAATTAATTTTTGTTACCATACATTCGACTCAACTATACTATGGTACTCTGGTTGGCGGCGGCTGAGCTGATGGTATAACAACGAGATGACAGCCAAAAGACTTCTTGTTTTCCCTCCTTCTTTCGTCAGCCAGAGCCACTTTCCGGCCCACCACACACTAGAGAGGGGGAAAATTGGATTAGGCGAGAATGATCGTCGCTTAATTTTGGATTCGATTATTTTTAGATGTTTGCTACATTCTCGGGCAGCTTGTTTTGGGACTGTGAAAATTGTTATTGTAAGGGCTTTTGACACTCGAAGGTTGGTGACATTCGGAGGGAAGTTGGAAAGTTGGGCCATGTGTGGTTTGGAGGGTTCTCAAAGTTATAATTGTAAATAATTTATGTTTTCGGAAAATGACTGCTCTTGTCTCAAGAAACGTTGTTAAAAATGTTTTACAATAAAAATGAAGATTTGAAAAACCGTAGAATTTTTCCATAGACTCTTTTTTCTTGAGTTTTTGTAGTTTTTAGATGAGTCCTTAACAAAATCAGATGATGATCAACAAAATCTTGGATGGTACTCTCACCCCCTCGAAGGGGTAAGAATAATTAATTTTCCATACATTTGTAGTTTTAAGGCAAATTGACCAACTCCAAATATTTTTTCATCAGTTGAGCATGCATAAACAAAGATCACATTCTAGGGATCGAACGACTATTTCACGCAAAGAAGCAAAAGTTATTGATCAATAAATGTGAAAGTATGAATTTGTGACCCATCCTTTCCCCCCAACGACGGTAATAAGAAATAACTCTACAAAGTAATCCAACGATTTTTTCAGGACCGCCTACGTTTCGGTCTGGTTATTGGACCATCTTCAGCGCTCAATGCACTCTATGATAGAAGATTATTCAACGCAATTTGATTTTTAGACTGAGAGCCGAACATTCCAGAAAGTCAACCATCATCTAGCCGAAACTTGCAATCCTTTCAGGAATTCTTCCTTGATGATTTTTGTCAGCGAATCTTCAATAAATTTCTTTAAGGCTTTCTTTGAACATATTTCCGACAATTTCTTCAGGTTATTTTTCAAGAATTTCTTCTTCCATGGAATCCATCCAAAACTCGGCCAGATATTACTTGTAGGATTTTTTTAGTATACACTCCCGATCAAAAGTTTGGGGTCACCCCCTCAAAAACATGTCTTTTTTTTAGGTCCATATCTCCGCCAATTTGCATCCGATTTCAAAACCCTAGGTTTCATTCAAAAGATAATAAGTCAAAGAAACTTTGAACGTGATTCAAAAGAGACTTTGAAAATAAATTGTATGCCCGAGCAGAGGAAAATATCAAAATAATAACAACGGAATCACAAAACCTGTTTTTATATCTCGGTTTGTTATTATTAACTTATTAAGTCATCACCGTTCCATAACATGTTCTGTTGGGCAATCTTATTTTGTAATGATCGTATTCTTGGTATATTTTCTTTAAATTACATTTCAACAACATGTTTTGTTGTAGCACAAGTTCAGTTATTATTGTGTCATTGAGACTGTACAAACATTTGATCATTAATATTACAGCATAACTAGCTTTGCAATCAAAACTACACCATTCGAGATTTTCGTTGTTCACATCATTCCGTGAGGAACTGTAAGAGATAAAAATAAGTCATCAAGAAGAAGAACTCTATTGATTATTATTTTTAGACATTTTATTTTTATTGATTTCACTGCATCGATCCCACTTAGATTTACTTGTATAAATGTGTCAATCAATGAGGTAATAATGTAAATTAATCTTATAAACAATGAACCACCTAATAAAGGGCTTCTAAACGTCGGTAGTTTTTCATCTTAAGTTGTTTGGAAAATAAACGAAAACTATTGTTTCTCTCTGTTTTCGATAATGAATCGCTTGCGACAACAATAGCGTCCCAATTATGAATGAAACATTTAACAATAGATGCTATTGTTGCGTATCATATTGAATTCATATGGGACTTTGGAGGAGTTCCTATCCGCAACAGAAAAAAAGCAAATTTTGTTTTCAGATTGTTATCAATAACTTATTCATATCAAAATTTGTTATTGAAATATTTTAAAAAATCGCTGTTATTAAGTTGTTATTGAAACTAACAAAACATGTTATTGAACAGGTCTTCCAGGAACATTTTTTTGTTATAATTTTTGTTATTTTGCCGCTTATGACAGACAAGTTTAGAACAGGATATGTTATGTAAATAACATGAAAATAACTCTTTCCGTTACTCAGTTATTTTTCCAAAATAACACATTATATTATGCTGTTGCTATTCCCTTCTGCTCGGGTGTAAACTTAATTCAAAGTTGCCAAGTTTTCAGAAAATTATGGCGGTGTCGCTGGAAATTAGATCGACCAAATTTTAGGATGAGAGCGGTAATATAACCAATTTTCTATTAGCTTTTAACTGATTTTTACAGAACTTCTAGAAAATCTAGAAATAAAAAAATATTAAGCAAATTTATCCTTGATGTCATCGATCAAAAGTTTGGGGTCACTTTCGTAAAACATGGGAAATTGATTTGTTGATATCTTTGTCATCTTTCATTCAATTCATTTAATTCTTCTTGGCTTATTTGAAACATAATGAATTATACTTACTGCCTAGACATTTAACCACACATATTTATTCAAATTTACATACTAAAACTTAACGTAAAGTTGCCTCATTTTTTTAAATGTGGTGAAATATGGTAACTTTACATAACATTTGTATATACAAAAATCGTAAATACCTACGTTAAGTTAAAGACATGCAACGTAAATTGAGTAAATTGTCTTTTGAATGAGCCAAAAAGAATTAAAATTGAACTATGGATGACGAAGATATCACCAAATCACTTTTCCTTGTTTTGGCCGACACATCATATTGAGGGGTGACCCCGAACTAAAAGTTGACATGAAGACATGAAGACATGACATGAAGAGTTATTTTACTTAATTACTTTTTTTTCTAGGTTTTTCAGCTAAGTTCTGTAAAAGCAGTGGAAAGCTAAAAGAAAATGGGTTATATTACAGCTCTCATCTTAAAATTTGGTCGACCCAATCCCCAGCGACACTGCCGTAAGTTTATATTCATTTTTAAGAAAATTTCGCAACTTTTTTTTGAAAAAGTTTCTTTTAAATCATGCTCAAAGTTTCTATGACTTATTATCTTTTGAATGAAACCTAGAGTTTTGAAATCGGACGCAAATTGGCGGAGATATGGGCTTAAAGAAATGACATGTTTTTGAGGGGGTGACCCCAAACTTTTGATCGGGAGTGTATGTAGAATCATTACAGAGATTTTTTTAGAAAACTCCCCAGGGGTTCTTTCAAAAACTTCTCCTGGGGTCTTCAGATATATCTCTAGGGGTTTGTCCAGTATATTTTCCAGAAATATCTCAAGTGATTTCTTCCAGGGATTCCTTCTGTAATGTGAACAAATATTTGTTCCACGAACTTCTCCACTGTTTTTTTAGAAATTTCTCCAAGGATTCTATTGAAAATTCCCGCAGGAACTCCTTCAGAAGTTCGTTCATGTTTTTCCAGTAATTCCAGCAGGGATTTCTTTTGAGGTTCCTGCAGAAATTCATGCAGAGATTCCTTCAGAAGTTTTTCCAGGAATTCCTTCAGGATTTACACACCAATATTTTGGAAGTTTTATTCGGATTCGAAATAATTCCTAAAAACTTCTATAGAAATTGTTTTGAAAATTTCTCTTGAGATTTTTCTAAGGATCTTTACAGGAGTGTTTCTCTAGACAGGAATTTTCTTAATAGTACGTTTTCGAATTCCTCCATGAACTGCTTCAGAATATCCTCCTTGAATTTTGGTAAGGGGTTTCTTCAGGAATTTTTCTAAGTATGTATTATATTTTTTATAGAAATTCCACCAAGGGATAAAAGAGACGAACCAGCCAAGGGTTGAAAGCCGCTATAAAATCAATCAATTATTCACCAAGGGATTAACCAGGTATCCCTCCAGCAATTTGTTCAGCATCTTCTTCTAGAATTCTCCAGGAATTTTCCTGGGATTGTATTAAATATTTCTCTATGGATTTTGAAAAATATCTCCAGGAATTAGGCAGAGAATTAACAAAAAAAAACATCTTTCAAGAACAACAACAAACATTCCTCTACGGATTTCTTCTTCAGCAGCAATAGAAATCTCCTCAGAATTATCTTCTGAGATTCCTTCGGTGGTTTAAGGATTTCTGCATGAATGTCAGCAAGGGATTTCTTCAGGAATTCGTCCATGCGTTTTTTTATTCAGAAATTCATCTAGATTATTATTTAATTTCAACGTTTCTTTCGGAAATTATATATATCTGAGATTCCTTCGCAGATGCCTCTAAAATTCTTTCAGATTTTTTCAGAAGTATTTTCAGAAATACATCAAAAGTGCTGGATAAATTCTTCTAGGGTTTCCTGAAGCAAGTTTTAAAGAATTGCCTGGAGAGGATTGAATTTCCTGAGGGATTCCTTGAAAAAAAAATCTTTGGCGATTCGTACAGAACATGCAGTCAAAGGAACTGAAGGAATTCTTGAATGAATTTCTCTTTATGATTCTAAAGGGATTCCTCGAAGAAACTATGAAACAAACGGAGATTCTAATGGAGGAATTCTTAAAAGAATTTCTTGTAAATGACTGGAAGATATTGATGGACCGATATCCATTAAACAATTTCCGAAGCCTAGAAAATTTAACAGCTGAAAATTAAAAAGAAGTGTGGAAGAATTCTTGACGGAATTACCAAAGTTACATTTCCAAAGAAATTCAATTTTTTGATGAAACCTGTGAATGCCTGGTAAACTGAAGAACGCTCTGCAGAATTGTTTGAGGTATTCCTGGAGAAACACCAGAAATAAATTCTTAAGGGTTTTTGAAACTATTGATGGAAGAATATCTGAAAGATCCTTGGGATTATTTCTTAAAGAATCAAGGAAGATAGGTTTCAATAAATTTCAAGAGATTTTTTTTATGTAACCCCAGGAGGAATATCCGATCGTGTGGAAAGTCTCCCGGGAGGCAGGGATGGGAACACTCACTTGAAAAGAGTTACGCTCACTTACTATTTTCTCAGCTCAGAAGCGTGCAATCAAGAAACGATGTAAGGACGACTTTTGCCTTGTGGTTTTGTCTATAACTTTGCCGAATAGAGTGGAGGTCGCACACGAATCCCAAAGCCGTGACAGAGCTGTGAAAGCGACTCTCCACGAGGTGAGTGTAATTTACATTCACCTCGTGGAGAGTTGCCGTTGCAGCTCCCTCACGACTTCGATATGCGTGTGCGACCCCTACTCTATTCGATAAAGTTTTAGACAAAACCACAAGGCAAAAGTCGTCCATACATCGTTTATTGACTGCATGCTTCAGATCTGAGGAAATAGCAAGTGAGTGTAACTCTTTGCAAGTGAGTGTTCCCATCCTTGCCGGGAGGAGCATCCAAAAGAATCGCCTGAGACCTTTCTAGGGGAATTTCTGAAGAAATGCCTGGGAGAATTCCAGAGGAAAACCGGAAAAGAATTATGGCAGAATTTTCAAAGAAATTCCTGAAGCAATTTCTCGAGGAACTCCAACAAAAAAGGGGCTCGTGGCGTAGTGGTCGCATGTTCACTTCACAAGAGGATGGTCATGTGTACGATGCCAGCCCCGGCGCTTGCATTTTTTCGTCAGTTGCTTTCCCTCCTTCCCTTTCTCTTTATTTTTGAGGTTTTCAGCCCTAGGCTGGTTCATCATTCATTTTATTCTAAAGTCACAATATGGTGTTTGAAGACATTTTACCGTGCCTTCCAGGAATTCAGGTGTTTGTATTATTTTTTTTTGCCACTTCCCTTGTCAATGTCAAAAGTTACAGCACTATCAAGCAAAAGTTGTCGTTCAAGATTCATATGCACACGTTGTATAGTATCATTAATTCAACAAAAAGTACTGCATCGATTTACATGATTTTTTACATTATTTTTCATACCTACATGAATAGTATTAACCGTGTGTTCTTTTGTACATATTTTCATGTTACAATTAACATAGAAGTAAAAAATTACTGAGTTGCAGCAAAATAAAAAATAAAATAAAAACGACACGTGTATAAAGCAATCAGATATGCTTGCTTACTTGATGGTCCAAAATAAAGTCAGGTTTTGCATTACGTAATAAGTATTGCATTTTTAACTGTTTCCTAAAATATTTGTTATTTTTCTTTTCGTTAAACCATCTACATCCTGAAGAAGTCCAAATTACTTCCATTACCTTTCTTTGAGGTTTTCATTGATCTTGATCCAAGATTTTTTGAAAGATTAAATTATCCTATGAAAGAAAATTATGATTTTTTTTTAATGATTTGACGGTTTCTGGTATACGTGATGAGAATGAAAATCTCTATAATAGAGATATAATAGTAAAAATAGATTGATTAGTGTTTGAACTCTTACAGCGTCGACTCTCCACCAGTAATAATCGAAGTGGACAAAAATCAGAGCAATCCATCGCCAATACAAAACAACAACCACAATTATTGTATCGGAACGAACACAGAAGCTTTATTGCCAGCAACTGGCAGTCAGTGGCGGCAGCATCATCATCTGTATAAATAAAATCAAATCAATCTTTAACGAGCCAAACAAAGAGCCACCCAAGGTCTTGTAGCAGAGCGCATCCATCGGGCGGCGGCGGATGTTTTCCCTCCAATCGTCGTAGGTACCTACCTCTCTCTATAGCTACATACTGTCTCGGTCTCTTTAGCCGCGCGTTAAGCCACTCTCGGCGGTCGGACGATTGGTCGTCCGTCATTCCTCGCGGTACACATGGCAACGGACCTGCCCTCGCGGTTCTCCTCCACTTCGCTCCCGCTTGGCCTGCTTTGATCACCATGACAGGTCCTCTACGCGACTCTGGCTGGACCGAGTCATAGCCTGCCCCGCACCGGACCCGGACCTGGACCTGGACAGACATTCTGCAATCTCACACACAGCTTCTGCTGCGGTTGCTTTGCTCGTTTTATTGTCTCTTATACGCTTCTTTGCTGCTGCTTGCTCCTGGCAATTTTTCGCCCTGGCCGATTTTTTTTTTCGAAACAAATTATTTTAGCTTCTTTAAACCCTTATCGTCGTCGGTCGTCAATGGTTTTGGTGTTCGATTTTCGACTTCTCTTTCGCATGTGGATCCCGTCCTCGTCTTCCCCCCTAACTCACAAAGACCACCTTCAACGGTTTCGTAAATATACACGCGGGGTCACACGCCCGGGCCGAATTTGGTTCCTGATGGTGGCCAAGCAACCTCCAGTTCCAAAAACAGAGCTGTTCGTTTGGTAATAAAATGACAAAATAGTGAGAGGCGAATTTGCGTGAAACAATTCGTCGCTGTCGTCGTCTTCGTGGCGTGGCGTGGCTCCGACGAGCAGATGAGAAAAAAATCGGCATTCAAATTTTGTGTGTCTCGTGAGGTACACTTTCCTAATCCAAGTAACCCTGGATGCGCGGCTTCCATGAGCGCACAACAACCGCTAATAAGACGCGCAAGGCACTGCCCGAACCCGAAACGATCGTGGTTTCCAAAAACGCGCACCGAGACGTTGTTGGTCAGTCCGTGTTCAAAATAAGGAAAGCGGTCTTTGCCTTGGTTTCGATTCAATGTTTCTGGTGGATTTGAGCTGTTTTTCTCATACTGCTCGGTGTGGACATTCTCTTTTCACGCTTGTTTTTTCATTGTTCAGGTGTGATTCAAACAGTAAATAATTATGAAAAAATTGAGACTGCGATAGAGTAGGCTGGAGATGGTTAGGAGCTCAGAGTTGGGATTGTACAATGATATGAAAGTTTTTATTTTCCTTTTTATAAAAGTTCGATAAATTCAACCATCTAAAATTTGATTATGTAGGGTGCCTGTACCAATTATGGCACTACCTAAGGAAAACTATTTGTACAAAAGTAACGACAAGACCAACGATTATTATTATTATTATTATTATTATTATTATTATTATTATTATTATTATTACAGTTTCTTACCGATTTTGGCAACACCCGTTTTTGTCTACTCCCGATTTTGGCAACACCCGTTTTTGGCAACATTTCCTTCCCGAATTTGGCAACACCCGTTTTTGGCAACAATTTCTTACCGATTTTGGCAACACCCGATTTTGGCAACAATTTTTTACCGATTTTGGCAACAAAAAATTTTGAACAACATTTTTTACCGAAAAATCGTTTGTATTTGTAAATGTATTTATATTTTAGCCTTACTCTTCTTCAAAAAATCAAAATTCATTAAATTTTCAAAAATCAACAATTTTACAAATTATGACGTAATTTATGAACGTCACCCACAGGGATCGTTTTATAACTTGTGAATAGTCCATATTTAAAATATAAGCCAAATTGACGTATAAAAATTGAAAATAATCCACAAAAAAAAAATTACCGATTTTGGCAACACCCCAATTTGGCAACATAAAATTCACCTCGTGTTGCCAAAATCGGTAAGAAACTGTATTATTATTATTAGCTTCATTAGGGAGATTTTCAGCCGAGGCTGGTTCATCTCCAAATTGTCGAAGAGAAAGAAGTTCCATTGCAGCCCTAGATGGCGGTGAAGTACTGGACAAGGCCAACCCGTGGCCACCGGAATATGTTATGGGGAGCCTGCTTCGAGGACGCATTGGTCATAGCGCCAGATCTTTTTTTTTTTTCTTTTTTACGTTTATCCTGAGTTTTGGTGATCAAAAACTGATTCTTCGTCTGCAGGATCATACCGCCAGAAAAACGACAAGGAAATTGATACGAGAATTTCAAATCAACGTCCGGTTATCCAGAAAGGTCGCAATGTTGTTAACCGCGAGCGGAACCGCTGATTGCTATCCGTATATTTATGCTTTGAACCAGAAACTGCCACTGTTGGGAATTCATTCAGGAATGCCTTCCGAACAGGTTTATTCTGCGAGGCGTGTGAGGTGAGACAGTCGGTTTTATCTCACGAGACGATGGATGGTAGGGTTGAATAATGTTTGAACTACCTAATCGAACCGATTGTTTATTATAAACAGTTATTAATTCATTTCACTTAAAAAATCCTCAGTTGGGTTTAAAAGACATTAAGATGTTCTCTATTTTAGTCTAGTCTAGTCTACACATACACAGTCATTCATTGAAAGAATCCTAGAAAATGACAGGATCGACTACTCCTATCATTTTTCTTTTCATTATTAATGGTTGCAGTGCATCAGAGATGCATTATAAGCATTAAAGCGGCCAGGTCTAATGTGCAACGTTGTTATTGTTATTGAAATCAGAAAACAGGAACATCTTGTATCAACTGTTCCTTGAAATGTGAGAATAATGTAGCGCATCGTTGGGAGTGACTATGCTAAGAATGTTAATGTCACTCCATGTCCTCTGGAATCCTGGGATGGGACAACGGTATTTACCCCGTATGCCCTGGCTCTCAAGCCTAGGCTTAAGCGTCTTTACCTGCTCCCTGACACCACCCAGTTAACACACGATCGTATATGATGTTGGATAGCATGCAAAAGTGGAGGCGATATACGCACACTTTACACGCGGTTAAATGAAAGCAGGTACGCATATGACCTCCACTTTAGCATCCTATGCAACATCATATAGGACTTTGTGTTAGCTGGGCAGATCAAAAGTTATGGTATCCAACCCTCCCCAAATAAACATGTACCTGTAATATATGGATATTACCGATGTGGGTATAAATTGAAAAAAAAAATAGGAAGATCTCACCATATCGATTTTAATTGGAGCCTTGAACATTATCCTTTTATCACCGATAATCGGTGGTTTTATCCTCGGCAATACGACAAGACTTTTTCAAGCTGAAACTCTGATGAGCTCTGATGCTGCAAGGGTTGTCGGCAAGAATTGCTAAAACTGAATCACCCCTCATAATAGCGTAAAAAGCTGGATTGAATCAACTCAATAATAGCGGTTTTCCTTCTTATGGTTTTTCCAACGACTATCTAACATTGTTAGTCGGTATGTGCATCAGCACCCTTTTCGACCTGAGGCAAAGCGCTTTTCAGGTAGTTGAGGGTTGGTGTCGCCAACATGGCCTTTCGGTTAATCCAAGTAAAACATCTATTGTTCTTTTTACGGAAAGGCGAAACCGTAATGGCGTTCGACCTTTGCGTCTCTTTGATTCTGAAATCAATGTGACTGAACAGGTAAAGTACGTTGGAGTCATTCGTGATTCCAAGCTTTCCTGGATACCTCATGTTGAGTTCAGAATCAAGAATGCCCTTCGGGCAATGCCGGCGAACCTTTGGTACAACTTGGGGTCTAAAACCCAAGTATATCAAATGGATCTACACAACTGTTGTTCGGCCAATATTGGCCTATGGATGTCTTGTGTGGTGGCAAAAGGGCGAAATGAGAACGATCCAATCAAAGGTAGGCCATCTCCAAAGGATGTGCCTAATGGCGATGTCTGGAGCGTTCTCTTCAACTCCCACGGCAGCGCTCGAAGTTCTTTTTGACGTTGTTCCACTACACATTCATCTTAAACAAGAAGCACTTTCTTGCACTTACCGTCTACGGGTACTCGGTCTACTAGAGGAAACTCCTGTGAACCGCAAATCAACACACACCTCGTTGTTTTCACTTTTGGTGAATTGGGACAAAATTGTCCTTGCTCCAAGTGATCTTACAATTGCTTGTAATTTTCCATATAGGACATTTTCCACGAAATTCCCTTCCCGGGAAGAGTGGACATCTGGTTATCTGGAAAGAAGTATTTCAGACGGCATCGTATGTTACACTGATGGCTCCCTTCTCGAAGGTCGAGCAGGTGCTGGTGTTTATTCTCGTGAGCTTAGGCTGTATCAGTCTTACTCACTTGGTAGACACTGCACCGTTTTTCAGGCCGAAATCTTTGCTCTTATGTGCGGAATGCAATCAGCACTTCAGCAGCACGTAATGGGCAAAGTAATATACTTCTGTTCAGATAGCCAGGCTGCTATTAAAGCACTTGCTTCGGCCAACTCCAGGTCGAAGATAGTTATCGCTTGTCGACCTCAAATCGAGGAGCTGAATTCAGCAAATGGTGTTCACCTTGTATTGGTACCTGGCCATTCTTCCATCGCTGGAAATGAATTGGCTGATGAATTAGCTCGCACTGGAGCATCACATGACTTCATTGGCCCTGAGCCAGCTATTCCGATATCGAAGTGTTGGAGTGTTGGAAGCTTCAGATTCACACCTGGGCTGCCACTCAACACAGACAATATTGGAATAGTTTTGAGTCATGTCGTCAAACCAAAGTATCTAACTAATCTGTCTAAGCAGAATTGCAGCATGCTGGTCAAAGCATTGACTGGCCACTGCCGACTCAGCTATCACATGGCGAATATTCAGCAAGCTGATTCATTTGCATGTGATAGCTGTGAATCCGATTATGGAGCTTCATATCATTTGATATGTAACTATCCAGTTTTTGCGCTACTGCGTTTCCGAGTATTCGGTAAACACTTATTAAGTGAAACTGACTTCAGAGGCCTGAATATTCAGGATATTTTGTTGTTCTTAACCAGCTGTGGTAAAGAACTATGGCTCTCTTTTCCTTTATGCGTTATTACAGTGCCCTTTTCAGGGCTCTGTTTGAACCCATGTGATATGCTTATGCGTTAGTACCCTCTTCCTGGGTATTTTTCCTATCTCCCTACCTGTCCTTATCCCCATCCTTATCCTTATTTCCTTCCTTTTCCCTCAGGTAGATGTTGAAATAGGCTTTTATTATGGCGATGGCACAAATGTCCCAAATGGAGGATAACGTGCCTTTGGAGCCGGCCTTCTGATACCTTATAAGAAATTTCTCCAGGTGTAGCTTCTGGGTTTCTTACAATAGTTACTTCTGGAATTTCCTTTCTGCAGAAATTTCTTCCGAGAATTTACGAAAAAATACTTCTGAAGGCATTCCAGAAGGAAACCTTTTTCCTGCTGGGATCTTCACAAAAATCTCGAAAGGAATTCCTGGAAAATTTACGGAACTTCTGGATGAATGAAACCTCTTAAAGAAAAAAAAAACTCAGGAAGATTCACAGATAGAACATTCAAAGTGATTCTGAATAAACCCCTGGCAGAATATCAACATCATTTTCACAAATTTCACAATTATTTATGTAATTTAAATGCATACATATTCTTTCTATATCGTAATATACATAGTTTAAATTCATTGCGAGTGACTTTGCTAAGAAAGTTAATGTCACTCCGTCGATGGTCTTCTTCCTGGCATGGGACAGAGGAATTTAACCCTCATGTCCAGGCCCGAAAGCCTATAGGCTCAGAGAACGAGCCTGAAACGAGAAAAAGAAGAGTGACCCATTCATAGAATAAAATATGTATGTAATATAGTAAATATCTGAAAAGTAATGCATCTATTAGTTGTGATTATAGTATGGACAACAACATGACTCAATTCAAAACGAACTCACCAAATCCATCAATTAGAGTGTGCAAATTGCCAGTTAAAGAAACAGATTCCATTTTCTTTTGATCAGCTAAACTGTTTTTTTTTTTTTCTTCAAATGAAGCCGAGAAAATGTTGCCAGGAGAAAAAAATCTGAATTTCTAATAGAAAACCCAGAGAAATTTTCGAAAGAAACTCGAAATCTTTGTGAAAAAATGCATCTCTCGAAGAAATTTAGGAATTGCTGGAGAATTTCCTGGAAGAGTCTACGGAAAAATCCCAATGAAAAACTTTATATTTTAGTTGCTCATTAATACTAGTCATACTTCCATACGTCAAAAATCATCATGTATTGCCAAATGAATGGGAAAGCTCTCCATACCTTCCGACACCTTTTACTCATTCCGAACCGTCTCATGAAACCTGGTAGGCGAAATCGGAAGCAAAGTAAAACAAACTTAAAAGATGAAAATCCCACAATCAAAACACAGCCGAAAACAGCACGAAACGAAACCTGGGAAGGGAGCCCCAAGTGTGAATCGCTACGGCGTTGGCGAAAACGTGTGTACATCTATAATAGATTCGTAAAGGTGATGGAATTCCGGTTGAGCTTTTGACGGACGGAGGAGAAACCCCTGCGCAGCCCAGCCAGGCCGCCTACCTACTTGGCTTTGGTCTTTGGCTTGGCTTGGTCGATTCGGCCGGGTACCACGAGTTGTTTGTTGGTAACGACGTGAGCAACGAAAGAAAAAAGGGTAAAACTTTGCGGTAATGTGCACCCGAAAACAAGCCAACTGAAATACGCAACCAAAACGGAGAAGCCAAAGTTGAAGAAACTGTAAATTAATTTAAATTATAAAACCTACATGCGTTTCGGCCGCGGTTTTTTTTCTCTGGTGGTGGATGGAGGCTAATGCCCATGCCATGTTATGCACGAGGCGAGAGTACCTACTGTGGGAGATTTGTTCGGTACTTTCGTGCAGAGCTCGCTTTGCGTATACGGAGACGGATTCGAGATCCATCGAAATAGACGACTTCGACGATGACAAACAAGAGATGATCTACGTGGCGATCATCAGGTAAATGCCCACCGACAAACGACGAACACGACCTACTGGAAAGCCTCTTTTTTGTCTGGGACGGAGGAGATTATGCTCGATTGTTCGGTTCGAAATTTGACATTCATCAGTAACCAGCCAGCCATCCAGCCATCCACCGCCAAGGATGATGATGTAAAGCTGAAAAAAAAAGATGTTTTCATCCAAGTGCTGCTTCTAAGGCACAGAAAACGGGAGGAAGGGTATCATTTCTTGGAATTTCTTTGAGAGACGAAGATTTTTTTCTTCTCAATTTTGGTCGGCACTGATTTCTTTTTTTTTGGTGGATGGTATGCCGGCCGGATGTTATCCTTCTTTTTTGTGAAGACAATCCTTCATCCTTCCACTGTGTTGCATGTTTGGTTTCTGAAGGTTGTTTCAGTTTCGAATGCCCGATTATCTATCATTTGGAAGGTTTGTTTTGAAATTCTGACATTTTTTTTGTAAATGAAACGCGATATGTGTTCTTAACTTATAAACTCTGCATTTGCGTAAGCATTAGCATTAAACAACAAATCGCACAAATTAGTAGGTGGTCAATATATGGGGTTCAGTTCTACATCGCTGTTGTGAGCATTGTATCCTTCCTGTTCATTACCCAAGCACAGCAATTTGTGGCTAATCACAGACTGCGAGAAAAGATTGACGTAATCCTTTAACGGTCGAAAGCTGTCCTGTAGTGATCGAAACATTCTTGGATCGTTTTCGTGAATTTTTTCGTTTTCAATTCAAAACACTGCACATTTTTCATTGAAACACTTTAATTATCGCGAAAGCTTACCAACAAACTGACGTTCACATTCAAATCCTGACTCGACGCCTACTTTGATTAAACTTTCTCCACAACGAAAGTCTTTACAATTCGCATCTCTTCTACTGCTTGATGCATTTGCTTATGTCGTAATTTCTTGAACAGGATTTTATTAATTTCATCCTTTATCTATTATCCCTCATGATCCCTACAGCCACGTCTTTGCGACAGTTGAGAGTTGGGAAAAGAAAATTAGTTGGACACCTAAGAAAGGTACATGAAAACCTCTACGTCCTCTCACGTCTAGGTGTTTCATCAAGGTTCAGGCACTAAAACGATATACAGGAACAAACTCACCCAATTATACGAATTTGAGTACTTTCGAGACGTAGTTATTGACTTCCATTTGCGTCTTTAATTCGGCTGACCATATTCAAAACAACGCAAAGCAAAGAAAACACGTGACAGTTTTAAAAACGCGACGTAGACATGAGCCACAGTCTGCTACGATCCTTGTGTCATCAACTTATGGTTTTTTTTTTTAATTATCGTACAAAGTGGACCGAAGGGTTTCAGATTTTCATGAAACTTTTTCCACAGGCAGGGCTTATGGATATATGAGCAAACAAAAAACTTAGAAAAATTTAGGGTCGCCGATTTTCTCGGAAATTTCAGGTGGATTTTTTTTTGTTTTCTCTTGAAACTACTTACTTTGAAAAATCAAAACTCAAGAACGAAGCATTGTAGAAACAAAGTTTTTTTTAATGACAATGAACGCAAATTTCCTCAGAAATCAAAAAAAAAATATGAACTGGAAAAAGTTTTCCACAAAATTTTCCACAGATGAGAGAATTCGTAAAGAAAAGCCGGAAAAACTATGCCCGAACTCGTGAAAAAATTTCAAAAAAATTTTTTTTTAAGAAGGTTAATCTATAAGCTATGATCGCTGAAATTTTTGGAATGCACTTTTTTACGTTTTGGAGTTATGGCCAATTATGTTAAAAAATGTCCAAATGTGCCATATGAGCCTTTTCTTTGAAGAATCATAACTCAAGAACGAAGCATCGTAGATGCCTGTATGAGTTTATTCATAGAGGATCCATGGATTCCTTCAGAAATTGCTCCGCTCAATTTAATCTCATTCCGTCTGATAATACGCCAGGAATTCTAACTTTAATTCGGATTCGGATTCATCCGAAAGAAATTTTTGCAAGAATTTTTTCAGAGTTTTCTAGGGATTGCCCAAAATAACCATAAGCACTATATTTCGCCTTCTTGGCATTATAGAGCAATTGTTCGGCTAATATAGAGCAGGTCAGTTTTACAATAGCACTGTATTGGCATGCAAGGCGAATAAAAGTGCCATATGGTTACTTGGGTGCATCAGAAATTTTTGAAAAAATCTTCTATGAATTCCTCCAGTAATTTCTTCAGAAAATCTTTCAGAGATTCCTTCATAATCGTACAAGTGTTTCCTTAAGAAGTTCAGGAATTGCTTCTTTGATGTCATAAAAATTTCAGCAAGAGCATTTCCAGATTTTTTTTAAGAATTCCCCTGGGATTTCTAAAGCTATTCCTTCTTCATAGATTTTTTACATGGATTCTATTGGAACTTTCTTTCATTTTCTTTAATGTTTGCTCTAATCTCCAGAGACGTTTGCAGAATCGTTGGCACTTTTTCTTAGAATTTTTAGCAAGAGATTTCTTCAAAATTTCTTCCATGAAGTTTTTCAGAAATTTCTCATTAAATTTAAAAAATAAACTCATTTGAAAATTCATCCAAATGTCAATCTAATAGTTCCTTGAGGATTATCTTCAAGAATTCCTGCAGATTTCCTTGCAAAATTCTTTTTAGGAATTAATCGTGCTGTTTTATCCCAAATATCTCCTGGAATTATTTTATAGATTTCTTCAGGTCTTTCTCATATGTTTTCTCAGAAATTCAACAAGAAATACAGTGGTTTTTCGGTTTTATCACGGTCAAAAAAAATTTTACCGTGAAATAAACGAAACCGTGAATTTGGCGAAATGAAAAATACATTAAATTTTTCAGCTCAAAATCCATCAGCTGCAAAATGTATGAACCGTAGTTCACATTTTTCAACAGTTTTAGTGGTCTGGGCTATGTTATATTGATTTTAAATTGGTTTCGGTGTGTTTCATAACAAGTGTGATAAAAACGAAATGAAAATCGTGATAAAATTGAAATGAAAACCGTGAATTTGGGCGAGTAGTGATTAAAACGACTAGTGATAAAACCGAAACGCCACTGTACTGTTGAATTCTTAAAGGAAATCTAAAGAATTCTCTGGAGGATTGCTTAAAGGAGTCTCTTGAAAAACACCTGGTGCTGCCTTTGGAGATTGCTAGAAGAAATTCTTGAAAATTTTCTGGAGGGATTCCCGAACAAAGAACCTGAAGCATTCTCTGACGTTATCTATGGAGGATAACATCGGAGAGGACTTGTTACGGGTATAAATATTTATTTCAATTATAAGACAGAATAATTGTTTAACGTGTGAAAAGTTTATTATTTGTGCGTTCTTTGTGATGTATGTTTTATTTTATCGTGTACATATTCCCATAATTTTAACGTACATTTATAGGGTTCTGGAAAAAGAGGCCCATGAGATGCAATCCTACTTTGATTGCCAACTTTCGAGCATTTCTGGCAGCCGTCAAGTACTAGAGATGTAAACCTTTCCCTGCCACGGACTTCAAGTTGTTGATCTCAAGTATCGAACCCCGAAACGGGATGCTTGATAAGGATTAATTCTCCTAGATAAAACCACGCTATGAACACAGCTACAGCAACAAATGTTGTGAACTAAAAGGCATACTGCCAACTAAAATACAATTCCAGGATGACTGATGGACCCAAACCAATAAATGTAACCTCGTCATCCTGTGATCGGAAGGAGTTATCCATCTGGATAACGGGGCACATTTATGTTATGTGTTGTGCTGCGACAATTTGTGATGTTCCTAATTTGGGCATTTGTAAGGTTCTACAATGTATCAAACAATTGTTCGTACAGCAATTTTTTGGTCAAAATAATTTTTCATTCAAATGATCATAACTTTTTTATACGTCAATCAAATACGCTGAAATTTTGATCAATCATAAACCATATATTGAAGCTCCATTGGTAAAATTTTGAGCGAGATCGAATAAATTTTCTGAAAGTTATAGAGCTTTTAGTAAAACTTATACGATTTTTGAACACAATTTTAAAACATTATATCTTAATATGTACTCGATGAAACTATTGTCATTTTTTTTTGGGATACAGCTTATGTCTAAGGCTTTCATATGCAGCTTCGTTTGAGGTTTTATATTCACTACAAAAAATATGAAAAAACTGTATATGCTCAGCGAGTTATTTGGAAATTTATCATATTTTGATCAATAAAAAAAAGTGCCAAGTGTTTTCAACGTTTTTAAACTCTCTTAAGGTGAAACGGGACGCCGTGTTATTTTTCCTATCTTGCCTCTCTTTCTAACAATTTGCCTCGCGATTTTGAAGATGGTAATCTCGAGTTCTATCGCACTGAAGATGCTGAAAAACAATCAGCATATGCACTGCAAGTGAGCATACACAGTGATAGGTTTTTGTTGCAAAATATAAAGTAGAATCTGAGATTACCATCTTAGTAGCAACAGAGCAATGGCGGATATTTCCCCGACCGTCCCGTCCGCCCTTAATGTAATATTTTATACAGGACCTACCAAACTACATACGAAGAGTAGGTCCTATGTATTTTTCGTTCAGTTAATACACTTTATTGGTGGAAAACGTTTTGCAGATTATATGTGCAGAATAAGGTAAATTTTTAAACATCGTCAACTACATAAGCACATTTTTCATATTTTTTGTAGTGAATATAAAACCTCAAACGTAGCTACGTATGAAAACCTTAGGTATTAGTTGAAACACACATAAAATTAAAAAAGTTTCATCGAGTACATACTGAGATATAATGTTTTAAAAATGTGTTCAAAAATCTCATAAGTTTTTTTAAAAGTTCTATAACTTTCAGAAAACTTATTCGATCTTGCTCAAAATTTTACCAATGGAGCTTTAATATATGGTTTATGATTGATCAAAATTTCAGCGTATTTGATTGACGTATAAAAAAGTTATGATCATTTGAATGAAAAATTATTTTGACAAAAAATTGCTGTACGGACAATTGTTTGATACACTGTATATATATCGTGAAGTGTTAATACTTTGTAATAAATAATTTCTTTTATTTTTGTAACAGACTTTGTGAATTCCTGCATGAATGGGCAAATCCCTGAAAATTTTTCTCATCATACCTCCTCAAATTTTCGAAAAAAAAAGAACATGAGAAGCTTCTGGAGAAAGTGTGGAAGTAATTAAAACGAAAAATTGCTTGACAAATTTCTGAAGAGATTCCTTAAGATATTCGTAGAGAATTTTCTGAAGGAATATCTTAAACAATGTCGAAGAAATCTTTGTAAGAATATATATAGTACAAGAAGAACTCTCTGCAAATATTCATAGAACAAGATCTTCAAAAATTCCTTGATAAATGCTATGAATAAATTCTGTATTAGGTTCTGCTGGAATTGTAGAGAAAAAATTTGGAGAAATTCCTGTAGCATCACCGCAAGAATTTCTTAAAAAGAAGGTCTGAATGTATTCTAATTAATCACTGGAAGAACACCTGAAGCAATATCTGGAGAAAGTCCACATTTCTGAAAGCCCAAGTAACACAACTAGTTCTATATTAGTTAAATATGCATGTTTCATACATATTCGATAGTATTTTTACTGTATTATTGATTACATTTCGGACACCTATAAATTGAAAACAGCGCAAAAAATGGCGTCTTATATAACATCTTCCTAGTTGTATAAGATGTATTCTAATACACTTGTCGTACTAATGATTATGCATCCACCTTACTTTCAAAACGATATGTTTTACAATCGAGTTATTCTTTAGCAAAATGAACTAGAAAAATGCTTATATCATACAAAGCCATCCACTGGTTGCAAATAAGCTATTTTTAGATATTATGACGTTAAGAAAGCATATATATTACATGTCATATGCATAGGTTGAAATTCAGCTATATGAAGTTAATATGACTTGCATAAACCATTTTTATAACAGACGAAAAATATGCTCAACACGTGAAAATAAAAAAAACCGGACGAAAACTGATAAAAAAGCACATTAAAATACATTTAATAATAATGTTCATCTAGTTCAACGCGAAAAATGATGTCAACGTGATGGAGTCAGAAATTGTTAATTATCCGGATAATATATTTTTACATGAGCCTTTACTTATGACCGGTAGTGATATTTTATCTGCGCTTAAAAATGTATCGTGGAACTTTTCATTTTAATTAACCATAATTCAAGCGCCACTAAGATAAATCTATATTGTAGCATGAACCACCCGAAAAATGCCGTTTTATAATTTTTGGTTTTCGGTCCAAAAGATTAAACAACATGGCGCAAGCTTCATGAAACTTACAGTGCCGTTCAAAAAAGTGAAGAATATACCTTGGAACTACCTGAACTTCTAACATTATTCAATTTGCTCATACAGTATTATTGCGATTGTTCATGAACCATGTAAACCAAAATTTGGTCATCTCAGACCACCCCCCTTCCCTATCGTAGACTTTTCTCCCTACAAAAAAAAAATTATATGGTTCGTAGACTTTGGCCCGACCGATGCCACCTAACCCCCCCCCCCACCCCCCACACCCAAAGTCTACGTGGTTGATGAATATCCCCTTCACAACATTTGATATTCGAAGACCCGTTATTCAACCATATTTTTAATTTTATATAATGATTATATGTAGAAAAGTGTAAATTTGTTTTATATATTTGCCTATCTATTGATAATTTTGAGCGGTACTGTAATCTGGATAGTTTTTTTCCATTTGAACTGATCCACAAATCTAATGCCTTGATTTGAAAATACGTTGAAATCATGTCAGAACTACGTCCTAAAAACAACACAATAATATTTTACCGAAGAATTTATTTTAAACATTTATCATACGTTGCTTCAACGTATTGTTGACATTATGAGTGTCAATTAAAATCTACAACAATAATAAAACTCCAAAAATACTAATTAACAACAGAGATCTAAGTGGGACCTAACCTGTCAGAATGTCAGATGTCAAAATATGTTTATCGAAAATCGCGTTGTTTTCTCTACCTCTACCAGAATTCTATTCCACGATTGTCGATGATTTATTTGGCCATAGTGTTAAAAAATACGTGATTTTAGGTACACATTAATAAAAGTTGGGGCTTCAATCAATTGATGCTGCATCGTCAATCAAGACAACAATGTAGAGATGTGCAGGTTCCCGGTGGTGCTAAAATCTACCGGAGATTGATGCCTTCAGATACGAACAGTTGTTAGAAGTGGCCAGCAAATTTACTGAGTTGAACTGGTAATAAGAGCTGCGTTGGAGATCGGATAGCTGCAGATGCATGGACAATTTATGCGGGTGAACCGGTAGATTGAGTTCTGCCAAAGTTTTGGCTCCCGGTTCGGCCATGCGGGTGAGTATAAGCTCCTAGCGGTTAGTGTTCTTCCTTGGGAATTGGACCAGAATTTTCTTCATAAAATCATGAAATCAATTAGCGTTTTTGATGCTACAGGAACGTTTTATAGTTGCATATTCAACGTATTCTTAACATGATAATGCCAAGAAAAATTCCGACAGGTGATCGAACGTTTATTTTTCTGTTTGTTATTGGCCAACACAATTGGAACTTGATAATAACACAAGATGTTTTATCATACGCTAATAATACATTTGTAATACATCTTTCAAAATGTTTATTTTCAAAGATGTTTTCTGTGTTACTTGGGAGAGTTAGTGGATAAATTTCTGAATTTCTATTGGAAACACCTGTGAACTTTATAGAAGAAACTATGGAGACATTTCAAAGGAATACTCCGAGAGAACTTAATCTGACGGTATGCCTGGAGGAATTCTTTCAGAAATGATTAAAAAAAATCATGAAGGAATAAACATGTAAGAATTTCTGTAGCAATCTTTGAAGGAATTTCCTGATGAATTCCTGAATTTCTGAAGAATTTCGAGAAATTAAAGGAGAAAGAATCTCTGAAGGAAACCCAAGCAGCTCTGCTAAATTCATTTTTAATCCTGCGAGAATTTTTTAAGATTCAATTTTGAATACTGCCTATAAAGTACTGTCCCACATCACAACGAATTAGTTTGTGGGAAATTGTCAGATCTGGCAATAGCGAGAGCAAAGGGAGGTTGCAAATGCGTTTCAGGGGGTCCCAATGGGTATCAGGGAGGGTATAGGGGTGTTTGAGGGGGCTTCAGGAGATCTCAGTAGCATTTCGAAGGATTTCAGAGGCATTTCAAGAGATACCTGAGGGTACCACTAGGTTTCAGATGCATTTTGAGGGGTTTCAGGGAGTTATTTATTCTTCCCTCTTTGTATGCTCATTTTGTAACTTATGCACCTCAAGCAACGGCATAAGAAGAGGTTCCAGTATAAAATAAAACTGAACCAACAATTCCTCGTAACGACACTCGGATCGTGGTTACAGTCCTCCATCCACGACCACGTCCCTCATTTTCCAGATCGTTCTACACCTAGTCCACCCAACTTGCACGCTGCCCTCCAGGTCTTATTGTACCATCCTGAGCTCTTGCAATCACCAGCTTTGCAGGGTTGATGTCTGGCATTCCCGCAACATGCCCTGACCATTGTATCCTTCCAGCTTTTGCCATATTCCGTATAAGCCGTTCCCAAACACTTAATATTCAAATTATAGAAGTCAATAGTGAAACCCGAATCGAATCGAAAATTTTAAAGCCTCGTTATCTTGAATTCAGGCTACGTTTTCTATATGGGTTACAGGTTACAGGGCACATTGAATGATTTGTGTCATATATTAATAAATTGTATGTTATTTTATCGTGTATTTGTAGTGTTTCATATCTTTGCTCGTGACGTATACTATGTGCATTTGTCTTGCTCTATTTTTTTCATTACATTTGCTCAAATGGGACATTGTCTCTCTCTCGTTCCTAATCCTCATGTGGAATCACCAAAACGATCGCCAACCACTTCCTCGTCATTGCTTGTGCTCCTCTTTCTATCTCTATCCACATGACTGGGGTTTTCGGTTTGGGTCATCTCATTCATGGCAGCGGCCCCTCTGCAGATAGGCAACGAGGTCCCGTAGTATCTATTGAAAAAATGCACCATCATCATCCGACGAGCGCAGGCAGGCAGCAGAGGCAAGTTCCCGACCGGGTATCTCCCGAGATTTATGCCGCGGCTTCGACTGGATCGATCGATACACGTGTGTGGATCCACCACCGAAGGGAGCGAACATGCCGGGACTGCCTCCTCTCCGGGTTGCTGCTTCTCTCCACACAGTGTCGGTTGAAGGAAATTAGAGGTACCGTTTTATGTTTGTTCCATAACCTTGATGGGATTAGAATGTGTTAAGTCGAAACGCGTTTTCGTCTGACTGACTGGCTGGATGGTTGGTGGCCGTTTGGAATCTTCTTCGTGAACTTGTTACCGTTCGTTGGCTGCCGGCTGGACGCGGGGCTTCTTTGCGCGCCCACGAGCACACATGAAGACGGCGATGGCCGAGAGATCCGATGAAGGTGGTGGATGATGAAGTTGTGCGACCGATCGACCGACCGTCCATGTAGGGAGGCTGCGCTGCGGCTAGGTTACTTGAGCTACAGCAGCGAGGGACGGGGGATGATGATGATTTGAAAGCGCGTAAGAAAGGAGGCACCGATTAGGCATTTTGCTTCGGCGGAGTTCATCTCACTTGTCCGATCGTGCGCGCAGGCTGCTGCTGGACAACGACCGACCGATCGACCAACAAACGTGACGCAAAGCCGCGGCAGAGGAATATGAATGTTTTGTGCGTTGTTTCGTGTGGCTTTGGTCAGTCAGTGCGCGCTAGCTAGTGGCCGATGGGTGGGTGAGAGTGGGAAGATAGATCCCGGTTTCAAGCCCAAGATGGAAATCAAGTTGTTTTGAAGTAACGCGCGCTGGGGAAAGCCACCAGCATCGAAAGCAACGGGAATTTTGTCGTCATCGTGATGAACTTTTTACAGAGTAGCATATGAGTCAGCGTTCTATAAATTGAAACAAAGCTCTTTTACTATTTACTTATTAATGTCCAAATATTTCATTTGTAGCGCAATCTTTTGGGGATGAAATTAAATTTTGCTTTCTTGATGGTTTTATTTAATCAGATTTACTACAAAGTTCTGGTAAAATCATGTATGAATCCTCAACTAGGTAGTTTGGGAACCACTGATTCTAAATCTGGAATCAGATTAGCTCCAGCCGGTCGCAATTCCGAGGAAGATTCCAATTCAAACGAGAAAACCTTTTTAAACTGCAATCTTCATGCAACGCTGGTGGCTCATCTACTTGACTATCAAATCCTTTTTCTGGGTAACCATTCAAAACATCTTCAAAGTGCTTGTCTATCAGTTTTTTGTCTGTCAGGAAAGTTACTTCTCAATCATTGCACATGATGGATACAGGTACAGTCTTGTGTCGCGCACCATTGACAGTTGCGTAAAACCTCCGCATATCGTTCCGGCCCATGCTTTCTGCACTTTAGCAATCGCACCCTTTTCGTGATGACTTTTTTGATGCAGTGGATTCATTTTTTTCTGCACTTGTCTTCCTGTACCGACCACTAGTATTCGACTGTTGGCGCCACTCGTTGTCACTCCTCTTCGAACCAACCATTACGTAGGGTACGCTGAGCGATACCTGTGTCTTTTTGCGCTGTTGTTGCCACCGTTTCTTAGACAAACTTCCAGAAAGTGTTTTTTTTTTTAACAATTCAAAATAGTTTATTTGTTTGATATCATTACAGAGTTCATAACAACGCACGTGAGATTTTAATGAACTTTTGTTCCTCGAAAAACTCTCAAGTGCACCGCCGCGGCGGTAGTGATTGTTGTTGTTGCTTACCTACCTTGATACCTTGTTGGCTACAAAGTAACTTTACTCCAATGCCGAGCGTATAGTAGAGCACCATCTTCGTCGGTCTTGGGCGATGTTCCTCTAGTTTCCCCGAACGTGTAGGGATCGTAGATCTTCTTCAACCGCGTGCAGCCAGCGAGTTCGCGGCCGCCCACGAAGTCGCCTACCTCTACCGGGTTCTCTGCTGAATATTGTTTTCGCTATTCTTTCTTCCAACATTCGCACTACGTGTCCAGCCCACTGAAGTCTGCCGTATTTTATACGTTTCACAATATTCGCATCTTCGTACACTTGGTACAACTCGTGATTCATGCGTCTGCGCCACACTCCATATTCTTGTTTCCCACCGAGAATTGTCCGCAGCACTTTGCGCTCAAAAACTCCAAAAGCTTTTCGGTCTACCTCCTTTAACGTCCACGCTTCGTGACCGTAGAGGGCAACCGGAAGAATTAGCGTCTTATACAGAGCGAATTTTGTTTGCGTTTGCAAGTTACGGGACCTAAGCTGGCTACGCAATCCGTAAAAGGCCCTATTCGCAGCTGCAATACGCCTTTTCACTTCACGGGAAACGTCATTGTCACATGTCACAAGTGTTCCAAGATAAACAAATTCTTCAACAACTTCAAACACTTCCCCATCAATCACTACCTCAGCACTAACACCACTAGGCCTGCTTCTGTCTCTACCCGCTATCATGTACTTCGTCTTGGTAGAGTTAAGCGTCAAGCCTATCCTCGCTGTCTCTCTCTTCAGAGGAGCATAGGCTTCCTCCACTGCCCTACGATCGATGCCGATGAGATCAATATCGTCCGCAAAACCGAGGAGCATGTGCGACCGTGTGATGATAGAGCCATTCCTCTGCACGCCTGACCTCCTAATCGCTCCTTCGAGTGCAATGTTGAACAATAAATTTGAAAGAGCATCTCCCTGCTTCAATCCATCCAAGGTCACAAACGACGTAGACACTTCGTCCGCGATCCGAATACTTGATTTTGATCCATCCAGCGTTGCGCGTATCAGCCTAATTAGTTTGCCGGAAAACCATGTTCTGACATTATCTGCCAAAGCTCATTTCTTTTCACTGAATCGTACGCTGCTTTAAAATCAATGAACAGATGGTGAGTCTGCAAGTTATATTCCCGAAATTTATCTAGGATCATCCGCAGGGTAAACATTTGATCCGTCGTTGATCAGCCCTCACGAAAACCAGCCTGGTATTCGCCGACGAAGGACTCCTCAAGAGGTCGCAGTCTGTTGAACAGGACACGCGACAGTATCTTATACGCCGAATTTAAAAGGGTAATCCCTCTGTAATTGGCACACTCCAGTCTGTGCCCTTTCTTGTAGATTGGGCATATGAGGCCATCCAACCAACTGGTGGGCAATTCTTCATCCTCCCAAATCTTTATAATAATCTGATGGATTGATTGATGTAGCTGCTCGCTTCCGTGCTTAAGAAGTTCGACCGGGATCTCTTCCTTCCCAGCAGCCTTGCTGTTTTTCAGCTCCTTAAGGGCCTTTTTAACCTCATCCAGTGTTGGTGGTTCCACTGCTTGACTGTCATCCATTATGTTAATCCTGTTCCTGGGTGCTCCTTCGCTGCTACCATTCAACAAATCTTCGAAGTGCTCCTTCCACCTGGCTGCCACCATTGTTTTGTCTGTCAGCAAATTTCCTTCCGGGTCATTGCAACTGGCGGGCACTGGCGCAGTCTTGTGCCGCGCGCCATTGACAGTTGCATAAAATCTCCGCATATCGTTCCTGTCCATACTTTCCTGCGCTTCAGCAATAACACTCTCTTCGTGTTGCCGTTTTTTCCTGCGGTGGATTCGTTTCTCTTCTGCTCTTGCAACCCTGTTGTTGCTTAAACCTACTTAAATACTATAAGCCAGTTTTCATATTTAATATTACAAATATCTACCTATGTTGTTTTTTATATGTTCTCTGAGCGCTCGCTTAAAACAAGATAGGGAATAAGAATTCTTCGCTTCATTGGGTAAGCTGTTGTATGCACGAGGAGCACTGGATGTAAATCTCCTTCTGCCTATTTCTGAACTGAAATTTGAAGCAACTATTCTATCTGAATTCCTAGTTTCATAACGATGGATTGCATTATCAAGGATGAAATTGTGGTGTATGTCTTTAATACAAACAATACGATGGGTTATTACCGAAACCTGGTAATCATAAAGTGCACATATTGGTATAATCTTTTGACTAGTATCGTTATATAAATTGACTGTTGGATAGAGAAATGGGAGCTTATATATAGCTTTCATGCATCTATTCTGCTGAACTTGTAATCCTCTCAATTGAAACCAACCAACAGAACCCCAAATATCAGCAGCGTATTGATATCGACTATTTATAAAAGCGTGGTAAATATTTAGTAACACATGTTTAGGTAAGAAATAAGACAGTTTTCTTAGTATACCACATAAAGGGGCACAGCTTTGGATAAGGTGATTAATATGCGTTTTCCAAGAGAGATGAGAGTCGAGGTAAATTCCTAGATATTTGAAACTATCAGTTTCTTCAATTTCAGTGTTCCTAAACACTAATCTCGAATACGGGGCAAGAACTGTTCGTGGGCCTCTAAATATCATAAACTTTGTCTTGCTAGCATTAAGTGACAAAAGATTGTTTACCAGGAAAGCGTTTATAGCATGAAGATCTTCCCGCATTTTGTCGATAATTTCTTGTGGATTGTCGCCGACGTAGGAGAGAACGGTATCATCAGCGAAGAGTCTCGGGATGCCGTGGAGGTGCAGCTTACTCAGGTCATGAATGTATATAAGAAATAGGAGCGGCCCAGATTGCTTCCCTGTGGTACTCTTATGTCAATGTTGCGATCTCTGCTGCTATGGCCGTTGAATAAAACTGCTTGTCTTCGGTCTGTCAGGTAGCTCCGCAAAAAATCATTTGGAAGTCCTCGCACCCCATATGCAGCTAACTTTTTCAGGAGAAACTCGTGATCAATAGTATCGAATGCCTTCGACAGATCCAGAAACAGGCATCCAGCGATTTTCTTTCGACGATCAATTGTATCCGATAGTTCTTCAACTAACTCGAAAGTGTTGACTTCGCTAGACCGGTGGAAAGGGGACCTCTCGGCTAGCTTTTGATGGTACAGGTATACCTGGATATAATGGACCCTCGATATTTATGGATAAATTTTTAATATCCAATCAGTTTAGATAAAACTTGCAGTTATAATGACTTAATGTAGGGGTTTCCAATATTTTGACACGCGGTGCACTTCATATCAATAAATTATTATGTGAACACCCATAATAGCGCCGAAGCATACAGTGTATCAAACAATTGCCCGTACAGCAATTTTTGGTCAAAATCATTTTTCATTCAAATGTTTATAACTTTTTATCACGCTAATTAAAACCGCTGAAATTTTGACCAATCATAAACCATATATTGAAGCTCCATTGGTAAAATTTTGAGCGAGATCGAATAAGTTTTCTGAAAGTTCAAAAGTTCTATAACTTCAGTAAAACTTATAAGATTTTTGAACACATTTTTAAAACATTACATCTAAATATGTAGTAGATGAAACTTTTTGAATCTTTTTTGTGTTACAGCTTATACCTAAGGCTTTCATATGCAGCTTCGTTTGAGGTTTTACATTCACTCTAAAGAATATAAAAAATCTGCATATTTGCAGAGTATTATTTGGAAATTTATCATATTTTGATCAATAAAAGTGCCAAGAGTTTTCAACTTTTTCAACCTTTTTTATTGTAGTATTTTTATACAGGACCTACTAAACTACATATGAAGAGTAGGTTCTATGCATTTTTCGTTCAGATAATGCACTTTTACTAGTGGAAAACGTTTGGCAGATTATATGTGCAAAATATTGTAATTTTTTAACTACGTAAGCACATTTTTCATATTTTTTGTAGTGAATATAAACCTCAAACGTAGCTGCATACAAAAGCCATAGGTTTAAGCTGTAACACAAAAAAAAATCAAAGAGTTTCATAGAGTACATTTTGAGATATAATGTCTTAAAAATGTGTTCAACAATCTTATAAGTTTTACTAAAAGTTGTATAACTTTTAGAAAACTTATTCGATCTCGCTCAAAATTTTACCAATCTCAGTGTTTTTGATTGACGTATGAAAAAGCTGTAAACATTTGAATGAAAATTTATTTTGACAAAAAAAATGCTGTACGGACAATTGTTTGATACACTGTACCTCATGACATAAAGTTACTAAGTTTTTTATACTTACCTCAATCTCATACTTCCATTTCTGACTGCATTTTTTAAATATCTCTCGCTTGGTCGATGATCACGATGAGCTGAGTAGATGAGGTGTTTCTCTGGCGATATTTTTTACAAATCCCTTAGCAATCGCAACATTTTTGGCGGGTGCATGCAAACTGCCCATTCGTCAGACTTTTTATCAAAGCTTTCTTAAAAACTTTTTTCAACATTTCTTATGACTTGCTTACTGAGAATTGTAATATATTCCTGATATTGTTTTCAGATGCCTTATACAGGGTGCGGCAGGAAAAAATGCGAAAAGTTCAAGGCACTATTACACGCTAAATATGGGATATATATGACTATTTTTTCATGACAGTGTATCAGTCAATGTCTATATTCTAGCAATGAAAAATAAAAATGAACACATTTGATGTTTAACATGTGATAATGTAGGCCTTATAAGCGGATATCAATAAACTGCGCGCCCAATGGTCATTAAACAAAATGACTATAACAGTAACAAAATTAGCTCAAATTCGAAGAACAACCAGACCACACTGATCCAGAGCCATGTAGTTTCACATACCAGATGAAATAAGTACATAACTTAACAAACTGGGGATCGCGGATAGGTTTTTAAAAAGAAAGAAGGCCGAACTGAATCAATTAACTAATAAAACAAGACTGACTTTTATTCTCAATATCAAACCTGAGCTAAGTTCCCTAGCAAGGCGCACGTTGACACGTTCTGCTGATCATGCGGTTCGTCGTCGCAGGTGCTGTTGTGCATCCAATCGATCGGTGGACTTCAACCTGGTTAAGGTGCTGAGCTATCAGAATACGTATCGTATGATGGTTCGATGGTGGTGTTGATGGTGCAATAATTAGTCGGGCCGAGAATGATGATGCGCTGCCAGAAATGTACGATCGTTGACATGCGTTGGCGTCAGGTATGGCTGGAGGTCCTCGTATGCTGAGTTGGCGATACTGGTGAACTTAGAATATGAATCGTGGCTGGGGTTTGGGTGTTAAGTGGTTCTCGTTAGGTGTTGTTGGGGAACCTCTTGTTAACTCATATATTTGATGATATTGTAGAGAAAATCAAAATTTTTGTTTTATCAGATGCGAAATTTAGCGACCTGTGTGATTTTCTGCGGTTTGAAAATTCTGGTTGTGTTCATCTTCAGGCGCCGCCCTGTAAAGGTTAGTGACCAAAATGGGAAATTTTTTAATTAACTTTTCAGAAAACTAGCCTATTATAGATCATGGAACGTTGAAACATAGATTGATAAATGTCAAATGGACGAAAATGAGGTTTGAAGTTGAAAAACACTTTCGCATTTTTTCCTGCCGCATACTGTACTATCTTAGCGTGTACTCAGGTGATTGAATTTCAAAATTTGTAGCAAATTCCATAAATAGATCATTGTAATGCTTTGTCAGATTAGTGACAAGATGTGTGATAAATTATTATCAGTGTTGTAAAATAGAGGTAACCAGTCAAGGTTCCCCAATTTCAGTGCCCCTTCACTGGTTCATTCTCATGGATGAATTCCTAGAGGATTCTCTGAGATTTCTTTAGAAATTTCTAAAGGAACTACTTCTGAAGTAACTCTTAAAATACAGGTCGGACTCGATTCTCCGGAGTCAGGTTCTGGCGCTTGCCAAAATCATATCTCGCGAACGGAATTCTATAAGAAGCTGAAATTTTGATTGATCACTCATCAAAGTTGGCTTTACAAAATGACATAATTTCAGCTCCGTAGAGCATCCCATTTTCCAGATGTATGTTTGAGAAGCATCAGAACCCACATCCGGATAATCGAGTCCAACCTGTATTGAAGATATTGCCCAAAGTATCGCTGAAGATATTTGAAACAAATCTGGAGAAAGTTCTAAATAAATTCCTTAAAAACAGGAACATGTTAAGAATCTATAGATGAATTTTCTAAAAAAAAGAGGAGTACTTGAAAAATAATTTCTGTGAAAGAATTTCTGACAGAATTTCGCCAGGATTTCCTGGATGATTTTTTAGGTTAAACCTACGAAGAGTTTACAAAGGAGTCCCTGAAAGAATTTCTTTAAGAATCACTGGGAGATTTTTTCAGGAACCCGTGATTTTTTTTAATGAATCCTACGATGGATTTAAGCAAGAGTCTATGGAAGAATAATCGACAAATATGCGGAGGTTTTTTCAAAGTAATCCTTGGAGAAATTTGTAAACAAATCTCTAGAGGAAAATCTGGAGATATTGCTGAAGATGTTCAACCACTTAACCTACCCTGGTAACCACTAAGCATTTGAATAAGCCGTACAGCAGACCGTATTAAGCATTTGAACTGCTTGCTGCCCTACATAAGCAGTTCGAATGCATAGCTGCCTTGAATCAGCATAAGCTGTTCTATTCAAAAGCTTTCAGCTGTTAATTAGCATTTCAACTGCTTGAGGTGTTTTCGCGAGGAAGCAATCAGAATGCTTTGCAACTGCTCTACAAATGCTAAGAGCAAAGAGTATGGAAGATATGTTATGCATTTGATAGCTGATGCTGCCTCTCTCTTACAGAATCTATGCCTCTGTTGACAAATTTGAACATCTGATTTATTTACTTATCCGTTTTTCTCTTATTGATCCAAAAGCTCTGAAGTAAACATTGCTGCAGCTGGTTTGAATTGGGAACATTGACACACCTAATGCTGTCGAAAAATGTGTAGGTAATTCGCTAATTGTTGAACACTACCCAAATGTTGAACAGTTTCTGAATATTTTATTATAAACTTTCTTAAGTAATTTTCATCCAACGTAAACATATGATGTAGATGCATATACATGTGGGTCACGATATTGCTCTAATTAATTTACAAAATTATACATATTTTAGCATTAGCATTAGCATTAGCATTAGCATTAAGCGAGTCGCACAAATTCGTAGGTGGTACAGTCCTAGACCGCTGTTATGAGGGTTGCCTCCTTCCCGTCCGAACCAAAGCACAAAGATTTGGGACTAATCTCTGACTCTTAGACAAGACTGACGCAATCCTCCAATGGTCGAGCACTGTCCTGGCCACGTCCTTGCGACTGCTGAGGAATGGGAAAGGATGGTTAGTTTTGGACACCTAGGAAAAATGTAGACAACTCTACGATCTCTCAGGCCTAGGTGTCACGGGAATTTGGGTGTTGTTAGTGGAAGGGCAAACTCCAGAGGATGCGCTTGGTCAACGTTCAGGCACACCATTGTCAGTCTTCTTCGAATCCGTTGCCTGCCCGATTCATCCTGGATTCCTCGTCGTCTTGATGGCATTTGGTTGAATTACCAGATTCTTCGGTTGATAATCTGAAATATAAAATAATATTAACATCGTACGTCAAATAAGCTACATATTAGTGATACGCTCGCCACAGTTGCATATTTTTACAAAATTATTTATATCATACGATTAATTTACCTCAAACCTGCTGAAATAAAATGTTGATTAGCAGTACATTTAAACAAAATTAACTACAAAACACAAAAAAAGCACCAAACTTTGATCTTGGAATATATTTATTAATACGGTAAATATCAAGATCAAAATTTGATTTGGTAGATCTTACACCGCAACGCACCATTCTAAGGTGATCTACCCACGTTACGGGTGATTTACAAAATTATACATATTTTATGTCAAAAAAATTTATTGAAAATTTAGTACCGCTGATGACACGAACACTACACAATTCTTAAGATTAATGTTAAAAAATTGCTGTTACGAAATAAGCTTTGTGGGCAAATCAACCACAAATATCAAAGGCACACCAAAGTTACAAGAACTGGAAGGATGTCCTTAACAGTTTAACATTGTTTAAAATCACATTTTCATTATAATTTAATTTGAAAAAAATATTTTTCTTATCACACTATCATTATGCATCCATAATTCAATTGTTGAACACTGGCATAACCTACGATGTTAGCATGACTGCTAGAATTTTTTTTCACTTTACCTATCCGTGCATTTCATGGGGTTTGAAGGGCGTTCCAGGGATGTTCTAGGGGTGTTCCAGTGGGCTTCAGAAAGACTCCAGTGGTTTTCAATGGGTTTCAAGGGCATTCCAGAGTTGTTCAAGAGGAATTCAAGGCGTTCCAGGAGGTTCAGGAGCAACCCACGTGTTTTCAAGGGATTTCAGGGTAGTTCCACGAGTGTTCTTGGGGGTTGAGTGGGTCCCATGGGTTTGCAGAAGTGTTTCAGGGGCTTTTAAAGGCATACTTTTCTTATGTCGTTTTCGCTTCTAATCAAATCTTTTCAGCCATTTTTGCATCTAGTCATGTTTAAAACAATTTCAGTCCACTAGAGCTCTCTTCAAATGAGTGATTCCTTGTCATTTAAATGAATTGTCACTAGCTCGGACTAGCTGGGCACAAAACACGAAAAACCCGGAAAAAATCCGCCAGAGTAAAAAAATATCGGATGTCGGGTCAAAGTCGGGTCAAATTTTATCAAATGTTGGACCACTGTTGGACTCACATCGCATAACTGTTGGGTCTATGTTGTGTTTGGTGGTCAAAATAAAAACAGGTGAATGATAGGTTGATGTCGGGTTATACGTCATCATTCACGAACAAAGCTTCAACCGTTCAACAATTGGCGAGAATCGTCCAACATTAGGATGAGCTCGCTTAAGGAACCGTTCAATATTTGGGTTACAGACTTCCCATACAAATGTTCTACTTTCTCTTAGAAAATGGAATTTAAGGGAATACAAATTCAATGGGCAGTATAAGGGATGAGTAGTTCTAGACGTTCACTAGATATTTTTCAACTGAAGTGGAATTATGCACAGAAAAACGAACGAAAACCAAAATGCCAGTACTAACCGTTCAACAATTGGCGAATTACCCTACCTAATAGGTGTATTTTCGGCGGATCATAAGATGAAGATTATCGAAAGACGGAATCATATGTTATTGATGGAAGAGGGAAATGTTTTTTGAACACATGTTTTGGGTGTCGGGACTGAAATGTTTTTTTGAAAACACGTTTTGGATGTCGGAACTGAATCTGTTTTCCGACCATTCTTTATATTGGCAATAAAATTAGCGCACATCATCGGACAAACCGTAGCGTCTCCTGGAGCGTGGAGCAGCAGCCTGAAGAGAAAGCATGATTGAATAATCACCGGATCGTAAGTTCAAACACCGATAACACCAAAACAAGCAAAAAAAAAGTACCACCTAAATCAGCTGGAGTGTGGAGGAAGCGAGATCGTCGAGAGAGCGAGAAGCAGGCGTAAATCTATTTTTGTTTTGTTTCGCGACGAGGCGTTACGCTTCTTTGACATTTTTAAAGGACGTTCCTGAAGGTGTTGCACTCAGACAGCCTGTTATTTTGCCAAAACCTGCTGTTGGATAGCACTATAGGCGTATATACGGCCAATTAGCATTAAATGCCTTGTCATAAGGGCAACTATAATGCTGCTGGAATGCTATTTTAAATGATTACTGGTTACTTGGGTAATTCACAGCTCTTTTGTCCACTAGGGCAGGGGTTCTCAAACTTTTTCAGCTTGCGACCCACTTTTGGTTTTTAAAGAATTTGGCGACCCACCAGAGCGTATTTTCATAAAATACGACATTTTTGTAAATTTTGACTGACTTTAATAAATACATTTTATCATTTCCATAGGCTTTGGATCAATTTACTATTATACTCTTTCTGTTTTTTTTTTTGAAAAAGTCAAAGTAATATTAAGGTACCCAAGTGTCCAGTTTCGGTAAACTCTTAGTCTAAAGAATTTGAGATAAGTTTCCAAGTTTCCAATCAAGTCTGACTTCAAGCAGCATTTCAAAACAGGTTTTTGGTTTTCTCTCACATATTGCAGAAATAAACAAAACAAAATATATTTATACAGATTCTTTAAAGATGTAATAGCAGTTTTGTACTTCTGCAGAACTTTAAAATCTACTACAAAATGACAAAATGAGACATCAAGTTGAATTTTCAGAATTATATTTCTGCTGGATGGTCAGACACACTTATTTTATTTATATTTTTATTGCAATCATTTTCAGTTGTTCTGATTTCTGCGAAAGTTCGGATTATCGATACTCATCAGAATTTTTCCGAAGTTAACCTTTACTTAAATTCGGTAAAGTTCAGGTTTCTTGTCGAAGTTTAGTAACATTTTGCTGGTTTTTGATAAATCTTTTTTTTTTTTTTTTTGATATTTTAACTGCTGAACTTGATATGTAAATATTTAACTGACAATGCAAACTGCAAGCAACAAAAAATACTTTTGATTGAAAACTCATAGTTTCAGAATCGATTTCAGAACACAGACAATAGAGCCAATATTAAATGTACTCCAGACTAAGACTTATAATACAAAATACAATTTAATGCTATTCAAACATTAAAGAGACACCGCACTTCTAAAAATAACTCGATTTTTCCAAGGGAGTACAATTAAGATAATTAAGACATTTATTACAATATTGCCCAAGCCTTCGCGACCCACCAAAAATCAGCCCGCGACCCACCAGTGGGTCGCGACCCATAGTTTGAGAAACGCTGCACTAGGGTACTGCGTGAGCGATTCCAAATGGCACTTACTCTTTGTACAGGGCCTAAACGTATCCTATTCTAATTCTTCTATATCGAACTGGTTGCCTTTGCACTGCTGTCACTTTTCTACCCTGTCCTTGGTAGAATGAAGAGCTGAAAAAGTTATCAATCTAATTTAAAATAAAAGCCATGGGAGATTTTTTGGAAGAAAATCTAGAAAAAAAATGTGAAGGAACTCCTACGTAGGGCAGTTGCTATAGGAATCCATCCTGAAAATTTCCGACAGGATCTCACAATTTTTCTTAAAAAGAGTCGTTGGAAAATTCTTAAAAGAATTTCCCAAGGATTTTACGGAAAGAAATCTAGAAAAGTCCCGAAAAACAGGACAAATTTTTGAAGGATTATCTAAAGAAAACAATAGTGGTATTTCTGGAGAAATTGGAAGTTGCTTTGGGGATTTCTGGTAAAATCCTTAGAAGAATTTCCAAAGTCACTCATCTGTTTTAGATGATGGACTACAACAAATAATGTGCTTTCGTATTTTGCAAATACATTTCTCTCACTCTATTACCAAAAGATCCAAGGTAGATGAGTTCCATCACATGAAAAGGGGTTTGTTTGACTAAACCTCAACCTCAAACATCTATCAAAACACAAATTAAATCGAATACATACTAAGCAAACAATCAACAGCACTACACTTGTTCTAGTAGGTTCCAAGTCTTGTTAAGTCAAGGACACAAGCTTTTGTCTCAAGTTTTTAAAAATGCATCCGAAGCCTCCAAAGCATCATCATTTGTGGTGACTGCCGCCTTGAGAGCGCGGTGGCATTTTCCATCATTCGAACAAACTCGAATTCGAATTTTATGAGCTCCTTCTGAACTCCACAGCCGAGAAGTTGCGCGGTCCTTTTCATTGCATGTGCGCTCGATTGTCGCTCGTTGGTGGCGGTCGGTGGATAAAAGGTGAGGACAGACGAGTTTTTCGTCGTCAAACCCTCTGATCTGCGGCGCGTCAGCGCGGATCGATGACTGGATGAATGAATCCGTGAGCGAGTGACGAACGGAGATGCGATGACGGCGAGGTGACGGATTACCTTTGAGTCGCTTTTGTGTCGCCATAATAAAGTCGCTGCTCGCGCGGTTTGTCTTGTGGAGGTTGTCCTCGCACCATCATCATTTGAGCGAGGCGCGACAAAAACGGCGACCAAACCTGAGATTGATCGATGACTTAGGCGGGCGGATTAGGTTTAATGCCTTTTGAAAGTCAAAATTAAGACTTAAAACAGAGCTGGGGCGACATCCGGAACCTCCAGCAGCGCAGCACACGAGTAAGCCGTGCGATGATTTACGTAATTATTGATCGGATTTGAGATTTGAGCCGTTGTTATGACTTGACAATGTCAAGGGCTGCGCGCGGTGAGGTGACGATCTGGGGAATTGATGTTTATGGGTTATTAGAAACGCTTTGTTAGACAAGATCAATCTAGGATTCGGTCATGTAGTCTGATTTAGTGTAGATGGTCAGAATTTTGTCGGATCCTTGAGAACTATAACCAATTTATTTGCTGTACGTTAAGAGGCACAAGTTTGGAGGTTATTCAAACTCCTCCTTCCTTATGCATCATGGTAAGCTGAGGTGCTACAATAATGCAAGAATAAACATACAGTTTATAATTTTGAGTATATTGAAAGCGTGCGTTTTCAAATTCATGACACTAATGCGATTTTGTAATGAACTTCGGCATTGAAGGTTTTTCTCTACCTTGTATCTACTGTGAAAAAATTAAACAAATAGTAAAGAAGAGCATCCTATTCTACATTATATACGACTTCATGATGACTGGGAAGTTTCTTTACTGGTATCTCAGGTCATTGTTAGATATTCCTCTAGGGGATATTAAAACCTCTCGCCAAGTTTTTTTTTAGAAATCTTTCCAGAGACCCTTCACGAATCATTTCAAACTCAGCTCCTTCAGAAATCACTTCAGAACTTATTTCTTGGCGTTTATCGAGGAACATCTCAAGAAACTCCCCTTTGAAAGACTGCAGAGCATTCTCCATATTTTCATGCATTGCTTCAGAGATTCCTTAAAAAAATTGTTTCTTTGCATTTTTTTGATGATTGTTTTTTCCAGTTATATTTTTTTTAATTTCTGCTGCCAAATTTTCCTTCAAGAATTTCTCCAGGGAAAATGTGTAATCACTAACTCTTTTGAGATATTATGCAAGAAATTCTTACAAGAATTTCTCCAGAAGCATCTCCAGTAGTTCTTTCGGGGATATGTTTCAGATCACCCTCCATGAACCCCTTCAGAAATTACATAAGATATTTATTCAAGAATTTCTTCGTTTTTTTTTTGGTCTGCAATTACTGCACGGATTCCCGCAGAAATTTTTCAAGGATTTCTTCAGAAAAAGAAAATTCCGAGCGCTTGAAGACGAACCAGCCAAGAGCTGAAAGTCTCTATAATAAAAACAAACAAATCAATCAATCCGAGGTTTAATTCATAAATTTTAAAGGATGTCCATTCAGAGCTTTTCTCAAAAAATAATTCAGGATTTTTGCCTTAAATTCCTTCATATTTCTCCAAAATCTCCTGGGAATTCCTCTAAAACCATCTCAAGAAGCTCCTCCAGAAGTTCCTCCCCATAGATTTCTTCAAGAACCCCACCAACGATTACTTTGAAAATAGCTTCAGAGAATTTTGTTCAGGAAATCTCTTTAGAAATTCCTTCAGGTAACGAAATTTTTCGGACCTCTTTTAGACAAACCCGTACTTATTTTTTTGTGAGTTAGCTTTAATCTAAAATCGTTTTAATTTGTTAATTTTTGTATGTTTTCACAATTTTAGATTACTAACATTAGATAGTCCTGCATGTACAATTCATCCGTTTTTTGTGTATCAATAGTGTATCCCAATATTTGTTTGTGCTATAGTTATAAGGTGTTAGAATAACATATTTATTTAGGAAACAATTAAGATCATTATTCCGAATACTTACAAATTAATTCACCCAAAGTAGATAGTTACAAATTCAGAAATTCAACAAATTTATTTGGAACAAATTAACTAGCTGTTCGTGATTTAGCACTTTTCGTGATTGCTTTTGATGACAATTAAGAGTGACGTTTCTCCCTATCGTAGCCCCCTATCGTTGTCACCGACACTTATAGTAGCTAGCGAGCGGTACTGAACCGCAGGTACCGAACGCGCTGGTCCAGGTTGCCAACAGTAACCCTTGAAGTATTACTCCAATATGTTTTTAGTAGTATCATACAGTTCATCTGTAATCTGTAAAGCAGAATGGAGGAATCTCAGGAATTATTTCCGAAGGAATCACTGATGTTTTTTAAATTCCAAAAACTCTCATGATTTTTAATGACTGGCATTCACGAAGACAACAGTAAGCTACGAAGGAAGATATTTCTGGAGGAAATTCTGAAGAAGTTTTAAACGTCTTTTTGCTGTAGAAGTCCATGAAGATATTTTTAAAAATATCCTTGGAGGACTTTGGAATTTCTCATGAGATTTGAATCTTTACAGAAGTTGAATTGTTTCTTCAGACATTTTTTTTTCAGGGAGTTCTTTAAAAAAAAGGTTTTCGAATTCTCTCAGGAATTCATTCGGAAAAATCTTCATGAATTTTGGTTAGAGACAGCTTTAACATTTTTTCAAAATGTTTAATAATAACAGAAAGTGTAAATCTGAAGAATTTCGGTGAAACTTTCTTGAAATTACTTCTGATTAAAAATGCTCTATGTTCTAAAGAATCCCAGCAACAATCAGTTAAGGTGTCCTTGGAAGAAAACACGGAGAAACTCATGATTGAATTTCTATATGAATTTCTGCAGACATTTCAGCTAGAATATCTGCTGGAATCACTAAGCCATATCAAGAAAAATCTTCTGGGCAAATTCATGGATACATTCCATGCAGAATTTATTGAAGAAGCCAAGAAAGAATTTTTGAAGGAACCGATGGAGAAATTCATGCAAGAAACCCTGGATTACATTGTAAAATCAATCTCTGGCTTTATTTCTGAAGCAAGTACGTCCATAAATAACGTCACGCTTTGATGAGGTTGGAGGTTTAAAAAAGTATGATATTAGATACCCAAATTTCAGAGGTCCCATACAAAAAAGGTCCCATGGACTGGACGGGGTTGAAAATGAACAATTTTTGCTTGATCTAAGTAATGGAATTCCGAAGAGATTTTGAAGATTCTTTTTGGAAAATGTGTGGAGAAACTTAAGCCATTCCCAAAAATATATCTAAACATTCGGAAAGTTTTGTGAAGAAATCTATGGTAAAACTTCTGAAATAATTCTGAACACTTGATGTATTAAAAATGAAACACTGTAAAAATGTCTGGAATCTGAGAATGTGAGTATGGTTTACTGAAAGAATACCCGAAGAAATGCCTGAAACAATCCATGGAGAAATTGCTAAAGCATGGAAGGTTTTCTTTCTAGAAGAATTCTTGGAACCTCTAGATCCTCTACAAGATTTTCGGGAGAAAATTAGAAAAAAAAACATTTCATGAAAAGAATGTCAAGAAAGCCACGTTTATTCCAAATGAAGGATGACGTGACTCTGGAGCTCATCTACTGATACCTAATAATGTCATTAGGTGATTTAGGGTATTATCGGCAGGTTTATTCTCTTTGTCGGCCGATTTTCCTGAAACTTGGCCATACAGTGTCGGACAAAACAATAAGACCACCGGTCCTATTTCATACAAAATGGCCAAGCCCATACATGTGTGTATTACATCAAAGAGCGGCTTTTTCGATAATCTGATGTACGGTAAGCAGGGAAATAGTCTCAAACCGTATCTGTACTGAAAGTATCCCGGAACCGGCTCCGGGTGTCTCGCCGAAAGTGGTCGAAAGTGAACCAACCTATGCATGGGCATATCAAGTCGCAGTTTTTTCCAATAACCTGTATGTGTCAGAATTATATGGGAAATTAACAAATTAATCACACCAATCCCGAACGACTCTAAAACATTTACCCAAATTCCGTGCCGGTCAAGCAAATACGGAGTCGTGGGTTCGAATCCCACCAGAGTATGTTTTTTTTACAAGCAAATTGGTACAAACTTGTAAAGGCCAACAAAGACATGTGATCTGAGATTGTGAATAATAGATATATCACGGCTTATAGTTATTGTCTTGGTATTTTTTTCCTCCCCGCTGTTGGGGAAACTCAGCCACTGCGTCCAATAAGCTGAACTTCTGTCTTGGTATTGATCGGCCTCCAGTGATAGTGGAGGTGGTCAAGCAGTCAACTGAGATGTCTGATATGTTTCAGCTCTGCCCATACATTGAACATAACGTCGGGATATATGCCACCTATAAGTTTCCCGATTAAATGATGGCTTTGAAAATTCTTCCATTTCTAGTCCACGACTAAGAATCAACTCGTTGTAAATCCACTAGGTGGATTAGTCAGGGTTTTTTTTTTATTGTCAATTCATTAAAAATGCCCCCATATTTAAGTGGCATCCCTAATTTTAGTACTAGTATATCAATCATCAATCATCAAATACTCTGATATATCCTTTGGTAATGGCAATCTGAAGGTGGGGCTATTATTTTGTCGTTTCGTATATCTGTAACTTTTGATGTAGTGAACAGAACTCAATCAATCTAAAACCAAAATTAACGTAACTCCATGGCGACTGTTAAAATTTCAGCGAAATTGGTTCCCTAGAAACCGGGCATCACATCGTCTAACTTGGCCATTTTGTATGGAAATGGCTGGTGGTCTAATAATGGCTGGTAAGTACTAAGATTAGCTAGATAAACATATTTGCAAAAACCATCAAAATTGAATCTTTTTGTGCTGAAATAATATTAAATCAAATCTAGTATACTATAGCACCATCTAGTCAGAAAAAAATTAGGACAAAAAGTTATTGCTGCCAAAGCGATTTGCAAATGCTCCATAGAAATTCCAGAATCGCCCTATAGAGAATGAATAGAACATACGTTCCATTAAAATAATAATTGTTATCCACAAATAATTGAAAACATATAATTCTTTATAGTAAATGTACTAGAGGAACAAAAAATTTTCTCATTAAAAGTTAAATAATGCACCAATAAATCAAGCCTAACTTTACCAAACACCGTATGTAACATATGTAAACAAAAAAGAGATTTTTACATGAGGCGCTGAATTTCGTTGAGGACTACTTGTAGCACTCACCATTGGGAATGATTTGTGAGAAAATACCCGGATTTTTTACGTTTCCGAAATGCTCAATTAATGAGTTGCTATGGGAACAGCGAACTTCTTCTTCGATTTTCTTCGTTCGTTGATTTTGTTAGATACGGTGTTTGGTTAAGTTAGGCTTGAAATAATACTGAATGCATCTAAAATTGCACCCATAGTCAATCAAAAATTGCCCCATAGAAAAATAAAAAAACATCAAACTCCACCAAATATATTTGAAACGCTCCATAAAAGAATAACAATTTTCCATAACTTTAAACTTCTGCACCACTAAAGCAGAACTAAATAACCGAGTTTAAGTTACGACAATAAGCTTAACTATGGAGAATTTTCAAATTTTTAATGGGCCAATCCATTTTCCGTTTTTCGTTGGTGCATTTTTTTATAGAGCACTTCGATTTTTCTATGGAGCAAATTTACCATAGATGTATTTTTTTTATTTATTATGTTCATTCTTTTTATGGAGCGTTTCTAGTTTTTTTTGTGGGTGCAATAAATATGCTGCCAAATTTTAACTAGAAATTATTTTAACAACAAGTTCAAATCCATATTAAGAATTTCGCCAAATACAGTAACGCGGAAATTCGAACCAAGGTTAAGATATCAGGAAATCAAATGTACATTTGACTGATAAACTTCGGCCATACGTAATCTTTGAAGCAATGTTTGTGCCACCTAGTTTTGAATTTATTTGCTCACCACGTACGAAGCATGGATCATCTGAACAACTTTTTCGAAGACAGTAGGCTAAAATATTGTGGAATTCTCATGATGTTGACATTGCCCTATAAATAGGACTCTGGGCGAATAATGGTTGATTTTCTCAGACATCTCATTGCCATACATTATTACATATTTCGTTCTTTTGAGCAGTCTGTACGAGATGTCCCTACTCAATTGTTCTATGGATCAGCAGTTTATGTAGCATAGTAGGTCTGACCTCTTTCAATGACGATTGTAATGCATCTCCGATGTACTGAAAGCATTTAAATGACGAGAAAAATTATCAAAGTAGCCATTTGAGCAATTATTTATTAATTTATCTTCCAGGGGATTTTCAATTTATGACTGTGTGTAGTGTATTCGTGGTGAACTAGACTAGACTAGACATTGAGATTTTTAATCGAGAATTTTACCCTGTTCTGTCTGGCGAAGCAATAAATCAGATAATCCACCAGTTATCTCTCATTGCATGGAACATTGAATCAAAATTCAACCATCGCCCAACAATAATGACAATGTCGCAACCTGTATTTGTTGCGACAATCCATCCAATGCGACAAAAGTTTGTCCCAACTTGAACAGAATAGGATATATTTCGTTCACCACGAGTTCAGCGATTTTGAAGCCTTGCATTGCAATTTTCGAGCGGTAACATCGAGTCGGTAAACATGGCAACGCTGTTGAAGATCTACCTTCAAACAGTTTTTATTTTGGGATAGTAATAATTATTCACGATTTGAAAAGTACGCAACAAATTAAGCTTGCGTTTTGTCGCCAACAAAACAAAAAATCTAGATCATGTTATTATCTGTTACCAGTTGGTATAAAGAGTAATCACCATGCCGTCTTTGGTCGGACAATTCTCTTCTCTGGTATGCAGGGGTCGCAGTACCGACCACTTTTGGCTGGGGCATACAGTACCGGTAGTACCGGTAAAATACCGGTACTTGGAAATTTTTCACTAAAATGAACAGTAATCTATTTGCACAGAAAATCTACAATTTACCTGGCATTTGTGAATTACGGTTTTCATGGATGTCATGAAAGCTTACCAGAAAATACTAAATTAAACAAAAAATATAAATATAAAATGACACAGGATCAACCTTACATGTATCAAAACCAGATGAATAAAACAGTAGTTTACGCAACAAGGTGCAGAATGACGATTTTTACAGCACGAGTCGTACATTTATCCAACGAGGCTTGCCGAGTTGGATAATTACGACGAGTGCTGTAAAAATGCAAGTTAATAAATTACCGCTTGAGGATAGTTGTTAACAAAACTTTTTCATCAAACTGCACACTGATGACCATAGCCATATTTAAGAAAATCTGATCAAAACAGGTTATACTGTGCAGCTGTCACAATTTTTCAAAACTGCGTCCAGGAAGCATCAAAAAGTTGATCAAAACTGAAAAGAGTGCTGTAATGGTTCATTACGCAACGCAAATCAGTGCTGTAATGAACCATTACAGCACTGTTATTTTAGTGTGGGAAAGTAGGCCTTTCCTGTCAGATTTGCGTGAGATAAAACAGCCTATTACGATGAGAAATTGCAAAAATAATTTTTTGCAACTTCTCATCGTAATAGGCCATTTTACCTCACGCAAATCTGACAGGAAAAGGCCTACTTTCCCACACCAAATTAACAGTGCTGTAATGGTTCATTACAGCACTGATTTGCGTTGCGTAATGAACCATTACAGCACTCTTTTCAGTTTTGATGAACTTATTGATGCTTTCTGGACGCAGGTTTGAAAAATTGTGACAACTGCACAGTATAACCTGCTATGATCGAACTTCCTTAATCATGACTATGAACATCAACGTTGTACGCAACTCGGTGCAGAACTCGATTTTTACAGCACTCACCGTAATTATCCAACTCGGCAAGCCTCGTTGGATAAATGTACGGCTCGTGCTGTAAAAATCATCATTCTGCACCTTGTTGCGTAAACTACTATTAACTGATTTTTCCCTGATGATGCTATCAACGAATTCTAAAATCTGAAGAAATAACAAGAAATCCTAATCTAACAAGTTTTATTCTAAGGTAGTAAATCTATTTCCGCATTCAACGTTCATTTAACCATGGGGCTGTCCATAAACCACGTGGTCATTTTTTTGGGACTTCTCAACCCCCCCCCCCCCCCCGCGTGGTCATTAGTCCATACAAAAAAAATTTTTCGTCCATACAAAATGGTCATTAGCCGAACCCCCCCCCCCCTCATGACCACGTGGTTTATGGACAGCCCCCATCAGGTATCAGTAGGTCGGCTCCAGGGGCACGTTGTCCTCCATTTGGGAAATTTATGCCATCAACTCATTAAACCATCATTCATTGCTATGATATCTTGGATTTGCTTGTCAAAGCACTTGGTTTAAAATGTTACCTTTATATCCAGCCAATATGCAGGCTATACTAATGACCGAATTTTAGCACTTCCGGAGAGATTTTATGGTACCGAAAGTACCGGTACCAAGGTTCAGTCAGTACCGGTATTTCGGTGCCAAAAATTGGTCGGTAATACCGGTATTTTTGATACCGGTACTACCGGTACTACATCACTACTGGTATTGTATATCTACTAAAAACTAGACACTATGCGTATTCACAAAATTGTTCGTTTCACTGGAACGGTACGAGAAGCAAGTATTGTTTTCCGAATTAAGTCAGCAACTCTATTTAAAAGGCAAATATTCAAATTGTAAATGCATCCAATTTTTAATCGACTTCAATTTGTGATCCCATTGCGCCCCCCAACCAGTTAATCAAATCAAACCATTTACATGCGATCGCTCACGAAGTTCTCCATCTTTCTCCGGTTCCATCCATGTATGCAGACGCCTTTACATACGCCACACCACGCATCGTTCGCTTCCATTTCCGGTTGGAGACCCAAAGAGATGGAAAAAATTCAAATCACAACAAATCGTCTACCAACAACCACCAGCCAACCACTAACCAACGAACATCGGAACGAGATCGTGCCCGCTTCGCTCTGTCGTCCGTTGGCCCGGGTCGGGTGGTGTTGTATGTACAGTCGAACCTCCATGAGTCGATGTTCCTTGACTCGATATCGACTCATGGAGGTAAATTTTTCCATACTGAAAATAATTTCTGGGTTACTATGATGGTCCCCATAAAAACCTTCCCAAAGGATTTTAGTTCCACTACTCGATATTTCCTTGAGTCGATGGTCCCTTCAATATCGACTCATGGAGGTTTTACTGTAGTTACGCGCATATTTGTACTTGCTTCCATTTACGGATGGCGATGGGGTCCCTCTAGCTAGCCTCTGTTGCCGCTTCTTCGTTTCTCCGTCTTGGCGTGCGAGGTTCAGCTGTCTTGAGGGTCTTTCCATCGTCATCGTCGTTTCCTGACTTTTTTTTCTTCAGACCAGCAACAGCATACCGGCAAAGGTCGACCTCCTCCCCCGCGCGCGCCCTCCGTAATCGCACACGGAACAGCCAGCCAGCCAGCCACCAAATGGTAACAAACTGCTGATCCCCGCCGCCACATGCATTCGTATCGTTCGTACGTAGGTACTTGTGCGCAGAGCCAATCCAACCACCACCACCCGGCTCTGCGACTAGGAGATCTCTTCTCGAAGGAACGAGACCGAAGCAGCGCTCATAAGTGCGGCAAAGAAAGGATGATCCCCAGGTACCTTGGCACGCCGTCGTAGTAGGCCTAGGCTGGGAGACAACGGACGGACGCAGGGGGAAGCGAACGCACATATCTAGTCTAGTTGGCTATGCGTTTCAGTTTCTTCATCGCCTACTTGAGCTATGGTTAGCATGCGGCGACGGCGCATTGATATGGTTGGCACTTGGCACTCGGTGCAAGCCGAAGCCAGAGGCATCCCAGGCAGACAGGGTGGGATGTTTTTGTGGTTGAGAATATTTCGACTGGAGTGTGTTGTAGGTAGAGGGAGGAGGCAGGGCTGAATGCCACGACGAGTCAACTCGGAACAAAACAAGACAGAGAGAAAGAGAAGGAGGGCAGAACAAAAAAAAAAGCCGGCAGTCGTCACTCACTCAGTATGCAGTTAATAAACATAAATATGTGTACAAGCATAACAATCATTACTGTGGTACTTATGGGTTAAACAGCTGTAAATTGAGATCGAGGATCAACAAACTGAGTTTTGGGCACACTGTTGGTGTAAATGCGATCTGTTGGTTGTATTTCGGGCGTTAGAATGTGCTTTTGTAACAAAATGTAATAAGAAAATAACATTTTGTTTGACATTGCATTGAATTTCGCTTACTACACAAGTTCAACGGTTTCCGGAGAAGTGAAATAATTCGGATCCCGAACGTAACTCTCCAATCCCCGACACGGGTAAAGCTCATCATTCTTCCTTGTAACTGCCATTTTTCAGGATGGTATTCTCATAGCATGACCTGCCCACCATAGCCTGCTAGTATTGGCAATATCCAAGTTTATGGCTGCTCGACTGCACTCCAGCAGTACTGTAGAGAAGCCACATCGAGCTTACCTTTTTTCCAGCAACGACGTCTCAAGAATCCGCGTATGTGGAGGCGACATCCGCAAGTTGCAGGTCCCATTTATGTATCATCAGGTAGATCTAAGCGCTCTTCATCTTCTTCTACTACAACTAGCGCTAAGGGCATCATGCCCGCTTGCACACATACCGCGTCTTTTGAGATCTTAGGATATGTATTGCTGTGTGTCCGCCGTCTATCACCGATTGCAAGAGAGTTCGTGGGACAATATGAGGCTGGATTTATGGGTGAACGCGCTACAACAGACCAGATGTTCGCCATCCGCCAGGTGTTGCAAAAATGCCGCGAATACAACGTGCCCACACATTACTTGTTCATCGATTTCAAATCGGCGTATGATACAATCGATCGAGAACAGCTATGGCAGATTATGCACGAATACGGATTCCCGGATAAACTGATACGATTAATCAAGGTGACGATGGATCGAGTGATGTGCGTAGTTCGAGTATCAGGGACACTCTCGAGTCCCTTCGAATCTCGCAGAGAGCTACGGCAAGGTGATGATCTTTCGTGCTTGCTGTTCAACATTGCGTTAGAAGGTGTAATAAGGAGAGCGGGGATAAACACGAGTGGGACAATTTTCACGAAGTCCGTTCAGCTGCTTGGTTTCGCTGATGATATTGATATTATTGCTCGTAAATTTGAGACGATGGCGGAAACGTACATCCCACTAAAGAGTGAAGCCAGGCAAATCGGATTAGTCATTAATGTGTTGAAGACAAATTACATGATGGCAAAGGGCTCCAGGGAGGAATCCCCAGCGCCCGCCACCCCGAATTTATATCGACCGTGATGAAATCGAGGCGGTTGAAGAATTCGTGTACTTGAGCTCACTGGGGACCACCGACAACGACGCCAGCAGAGAAATTCAGAGGCGCATTGTGGCAGGAAATCGTGCTTATTTTGAACTCCGCAGAACTCTACGATCGAATAAAATTCGCCGTAACACGAAGTTAACGATCTACAAAACTCTGATTAGACCGGTAGTTCTCTATGGGCACGAAACATGGAGCCTGCGTGCAGAGGACCAATGCGCTCTTGGAGTTTTCGAACGGAAGATGCTGCGTACCATCTACGGTGGAGTGCAGATGGAAGGCGAATGAACCACGAGCTGCATCAGCTGCTGAGAGAACCAACCATCGTCCATACCGTGAAAATCGGGAGGCTACGGTGGGCGGGTCACGTCCTAAAATGGTTCTCGAGAGTCATGCGACCGGTACAAGAAGACGTGGAGCGCAGCGAGCTAGGTGGGTCGACCAAGTGGAGGACGATCTGCGGACCCTACGCAGAGTGCGGAACTGGAAACAAACAGCCATGGACCGATTGGAATGGAGACGGCTACTTTGTACAGCAGAGGCCACCCCGAGCTTAGCCCGATCGGTAAGGTAAGGTATCTGCTGTAATCCGTGAATCTCTGGAAACCTCGGAACCCACTCAATAATATTATTAGGATAGTGCAGATCATCCAAACTAACTTGGAGTTTAAAATCTCAAATCCATACTCGTGAACGGCAGTCGTATCCACTATACAGAGTAATGTTGCATAATCAACTATGGTTACGTGACGTAACAACTATGGACGTATACATTCAAGGCCGTCCAAAATGTCCTGGAGTTTAGCTCTTGACAACTGTAACAGTAGATAAATGCGCTATAAAATTCAGCATTACATATCCAACTTATAGTGCTGACCCCATGGGCGTAGCCAGAAGGAGGGCAGGGGGGCGAGATTCCTCTGGGAATTGCTGCAGGGACTCCCCTAAAAATGTATCCAGGGATTCCTTCTGAACTGCCTCTAGAGTTGCTGGAGATTCCTTCAGGAGTATTTTTAGAGATTCTCCGTTAATTCCTCCAAGAATTTCTGTAGGGCTTAACTCGGAAATTCCTTATGTGATTCTTTCTGCAACAACTTATTCTAAAAATTCCTCCAAAGAATCTCCCAGGAACTCTTCTTAGGATTCCTTCAAAAATTCATCCTTGCATTCTTTATGAAACTCCTCCAGGAATTAATTCAGTCTTCCTGCAGGAACTGTTAAGGGATTCCTTTAGGAATTCCTCTTGAGCTGGCTTCCGAGACTTCTCCTGGAATTTCTTCAGGAACTCTTCTAAGAACTGCTCCAGATTTTTTTAAAAAATTCTATCTGCGATTTCTTCTTGAATTATTCCTAATATTCCTCTAAAAATTCCTTAAGAGACTTAATTTTTTCAGGAATTCCTCCATGAGTTCTCCAGGAGTTCTTCCAGGAATTTCTCCTGGGATTGCTTCAGAAATCCATGCAGGCATTCGTCCAGGCTTTCATCCAGGAATTTATCCAGGGTCTCTTCGAGGAATTACTCCAGGATTTTTTTCAAGGATCCTCCAGGAATTTCACCAGGAATTAATCAAGGAATTCCATTTATAAATTATCTCAGCAAACCATTCAGTAATTTCTCTAGGAAATCCTTCAGGGATTTTTTTCAGAAATTCTTGCAAAATTTTCTCTAGGAATACCTTCTAGATTTTTTTTCAGGAATTCCTCCAATAATTCTTCTAGGTTTTCCTCCAGGAATTTCGCTTAAAATTCCTGCAGGAACGTCTCCAGGAATTTCCTAGGATTTCTTCACGAATTTCTCCAAGGATTCCCCCAGGAATTCCTTCAGAAATTTCTTCGAGGATTTCTCCACGAATTTCTCCAGATTTTTTTTTCTAGAAATTACTCCAGGAATTTCGCAGGAGATTGTTTCAGAAATTTCACCCAGAATTCCTCTGGAGATTCCCCCAGAAATTCATTCAGCAATTGTTGCAATAATTCCAAAGATTCCTCCAGCAATTCCCAGAGGTAAACCTCCAAGAATTCTGCTAGGCATTCCTCTAGGATTTTATCCAGGAATTCCAGAAATTCTCCAAGAAATACTCCAAGAATTTCTTCAGGAATTCTTCCAGCAATTTCTCTAGGAATTGATCCAGGAATCGCTCCTGGGAATCCTTCGGAAATTATGTCAGCAATTTCACCAGGATTTTTTCCAGAAAATCTTCTGAGGTTTTTTTTAAGAGACATACAAGCCAAAGGCTGAAAAGTCTCTATAACAAAGATAAATCAATCAATCAATGAGGTTTTTTTTTCAGAGATTATATCAGGAAATTCGCCACGAATTTCTCCATTGATATTCCCAGGGATTCCTCCAGGGGATCCTTCGAAGATTCCTTTAGGAAATCCGCTAATGATTCTTCCAGCAAATCTTCTAGGCATTTCTTCAAAAACTCTACCAGGAATACCTTAGGAATTCCTCCAGGTATTCCTCCAGGAATTCCTCTAGAGATTCCTCCAGGGATTTCTTCACAAATTTCTTCGATGATTTCTCCAGGAATGCTTCCAGAAATTCCGCTAGAAATTCCTCCGGGATTTTATTAAAAAAATTTCTCAGAAATATAAAAATAATAGAATTTATCTGGAGATTCCTCTAGAAACCTATCCAGTAATTCTTTCATAAATTCGTCTAGAGATTTCTAAAGGAATTTCATATTTGATTCAACCAACAATCCCACAGTAATCCCTCTAGGAATTCCTCCATGCATTCCTTCAGGATTTTATCCAGGATTTTATCCAGGATTTCTTCAGGAACTCTTCCAGGAATTCCTCCACAAATTACTTCAGGAATTGCTCCTGGACAACTTTCAGAAATTATAAACAATACCTCTTGGGAGTCCTCCAGGCCTTTCTCCATGAATTTCTCCTGAGATTCCATCAGGAATAACTTCAGGAATTTTTCCAGGAATTTTCCCATGGATTCGAGAAATCCTAGGAAGTTTCCTCCAGGAAATCCTTCAGAAGTTCCACCAAGGATACTTCCATGAAACCCTCTAGGGATTTCTTAATAAATTTTTCCAGAAAGTTCTCCAGGAATACCTTCAGTAATTTTTCAGAGATTCCTCGAAGGATTTCTCCACAAATTCCTTCAAGGATTCCCCCGGGGTTTTCTTCAGGAATTCCTTCGAGGATTTCTCCAGGAATTCCTCCAGAAATTCCTCCAGGAATTTCTCAATGGATTTACCCAAGTAACTTCTCCAGGACATATCTCAGAAATTACGTCAGCAAACTCCTCCAAGAATTTCTTCAGGAAATCATCTAGGGATTTCTTCAAAGATCCTTCCAGGAATACTTTCAGGAATTTTTCAGGGATTTCTCCAGATATTCCTCCAGAAATTCTTCCAGGAATTGCTTCTGGGGTTCCTTAGGGAATTTCTCCTGGAATATCTCAAGAATTTTTTTTCAGAAATTTCTCCAGCTTAGAATTTCTCTGGATTTTTTTTTCCAGGAATACCTCCATAATTTTCTCCAGGGATTGCTCTAAGACTTCATCCAAGAAATCTCTCCAGGAATTTCACCAGGAAATCCTGTTGGGTCCAGGAATTACGCCAGAAGTTCCAGAAGTTTCTCCAGGCATTCCTCCAGGATTATCTTTAGAGATTTTCCCAGGAATTGCTTCAGGGATTCCTCCAGGAATTCCATCAAGAATTTCTCCAAGAATTCCTCCAAGGATGCCTTCTGAAATTTCTCTAAGATTTTCTCTAGGAATTCCTCAAGAGATTTCTTCTGAAATTTTTCTAGGCATTCCTCTCAGAATGCCTCCGGGAATTTCTAAAGGATTTCCTCCAAGGAATCCTCCAAAAATTTATCTAGGATTTCTTCTAGTATTTTCTCATGAGATCTCTTCAGATATTTCTCTAGGTATTCCTCCCATAACTTATACAAAAATTCCTCCACGTATACTGTCAGAAATTCTTTCAAGGATTGCTCCGGGAATTCCTCCAAGGATTCTACAGGGCTTTCCACAGGCGTTCCTGTAGTAATTACTCCAGGGGTTTATCCAGGTGTTTCTTCAAAGATTTATCTTGGAAGTCTTACAGGGATTGCTCTAGGAATTTCTCAAAAGATTCCTTCAGAAATTTCTCTCAGGTTCTGCTCAACAATTCATTCAGGAGATCCTTCGAAAATTTCAGAAATCCTTCAATCATCTTTTCAGGGATGTACCCAAGAACTTCTCCAGGAATACCTGATATTTTTTAATTATTTCAAGAGTTTCTGGAGAACTTGCTACCAGCACCACGTTAATTTATGTAGATCAGGTGAGTTTTTTAACATATTATACAAAATACAACAGCGTGACTGCTGTAATGCTTTGAGATTATAATGTTATTATATTCAATTTCATCGTATTGCGTATAGTTATATAAGCTAGTTGGTATAAATTTGCTAAGGGTGCTTGTAGAGGTTTTGAAAACCCTTATAAAACCTATTTCATTCTATTTTTGTTTTGTGTTGGTTCTAAGAACCTCTTCTCGTCTTTTTGGCTAAAAAATGTTACTTGGGAAGTCTACACCACTTTTGTGTGAATAAGGTTTTCTAAGGAAATCCTAATCTCTCACCTGAAGTGCAGACAGTCTAAGTTGAACCAAATGGAGGATGGCGATAGGTTTGGATAGGAATGGTGGAATGAGGAGATTCAAACTGAATCAAGGTACAAGCAGAGAAGCTCTGGCCATGTACAATCGCGAAAACATAACTGATTCCGTTTGATGCATTTGTTGGGAGTTATAATTTAAATTTATATACATTTAATATATTCATATCAACTTATTATGCTGTGTGCATTGGCAGAAAAAGAAAAGAACAAACCGGGGAGGAGGTGAAGACAAGAATTACGCAAAACTCAAACGTAGAGAAAGAAACCAAGGAAAAATTAAGCGCAGCTCTGCCAAAGTGGTTCGCCGGGATGAAATGAAATGGGAATCAAAACGGTGTGCACCAGCACCAAAAGCAAGGCGCAGTTCGACGTTTGTGGGATAGGTAAGTAAAGGTTGGTGAAGGTAAGGTGGCGACGAAGGCACCACAGCAGTGGAAAATGCGAAAGAATGTGAACACTAAAGTCTGCCACGGGAATCGAATTGGAACCGGAGCAGCAGCGGCGGCCAAGACCAAGTTTTCCTCTGCGGCGGCGGCCCGGGTAGGCCGTAGGCATCCAGGGGAAGCGGTGGCTTTCATATCGTAGCTTGCGAAAGGCGAATTGTTTGTGCCTTTTTTTCTGCTTGCAGCAACCTTGGCTGCTGTTATTATAATTAAGAGTTTTATTTGAAAATGAATTGCGACCAAACTACAGAAAAGTTGGACCCAAACCCGAAAGCAACGGAAAGGGGACTTCCTTGCGGCATAATTTTCATGTGATTGCCTTTGTGAAGTTCATTATCGGCTTACTTGCACTTTTTGAAAATTTCGATTTTGATTGGTGTTATTGGCTGGACACAATCAATGTTGAACACAAATCAAAATCATTACCCGATATATCAACATATTTTTGCCATAATAGAAGCTTAAACTGACTGTGCCAAATGTTTTAGAAAATCTTTGACAACTTCATTATCTCAACATCCCATCTGCGACGCAATACGCCAGACAGATTATCGTCCATACTCCACTAGTCATCTCAGAACACGAACAGATCCCACGTGACCTTGAGCTTTTACGGGGGCGGAGGAGGCGGTCTATTGGCTTTACCTCGCTACCCATCCATCGCTTTTGGTAGCATCGAGCACGAAAAAAATGAATATTTATTTCCAAAAGTGTCAATAAAGTAAACAGCGAACCGTTTTGCCAAGCAATTTACTCCAGGGCAGCGACAATGCTTGAAGCCGGCAAGCCATATGGCGGCAGTCAGTGATGATGAGCCGAGACAGACGAGTAGGTCGTTTAAACGTCGATGATAAGCAACAGGACCGAGGCAAGGCGGATGGATGGCAAAACGTCGTCGTCAGCGCTACAAAGACGCGCTTAAATCGCGCGTGTTCTGCATACAATTGGCGAGGCGGACAAGCGCGAAAACAGAGCAATGAAGAATGAATGGGATTTTAGGAATTGTGAAAAGATAGATCCTGGTAAAACGCAGTGTACTGACAGGAGAAATAGATCGCCTTATGAGATCTTGAAAAATTAAAAACTTCGAAACGATGTCAAACAAACTTTTATACTATTTTAAGCCTATAGTCATGTTGTTACCTATATTCTTAAATCCTACCTAAAACTACACCCTTTTCATATATCAGAATGTGAAATTCTAAATCTTTGATGGTTTAATTTTTATCATAGTAATGCAATATATTTCTTGATCACGTTATCAATAGTTTCCGTAGTGTAGCGGTTATCACGTCTGCTTCACACGCAGAAGGTCCCCGGTTCGAACCCGGGCGGAAACACTTTTTATTCAAGTGAAAAATCAACGGCTCATGTAGTAGCACAAATAAATTATCACGCAATGATCTATAAATAGCAAAATTTTGATTGAACGCAATTATTGTTCACCGATATGGTATCACCGAAACTTAGCAAATGAAAACGGCAATTCAAGTAAACCCAAGCATTGATAATGTTTTTCTATTCCACTTAAGGTTACAAAATTGAGTCGATTCAAGTACAAGACAGTGAAGGCGACCTAACAGCTGAGGTTGAAATACGTATACGTAATACGTAAATAGGAATTCCAACAGAAATTACTTCATGAAATCCTCCAGCAACTTCTTCAGGATTTCTTCGTAGAATTCTTTCAGGGATTTTTTTTTTTGGATAGATTTACAAAAATTTCTCCACAAAAACTTTCATGAACATCCCTAGGCTCCTTAAGAAACCTTTAGTAATTCCTCAAAAAAAAACTCCTCAGATAGCTCTACAAATTTATCCAAGAATTCATTCAAGGATACTCTCGAAAACTGTTGCCCAAAAATTCCTCCCGAAAATCCTCAAGAAAATCCTTCGGGAATTACTCCAGGAGTTCCTCTAGGAACTCTTTCAAGTATTTCTTAATAAATTCCTCTTGGAACTTCACCAGGAACTCCGCCGAGAATTTATCCAGGAATTCCTCCAAACATTTGCCTAGAATTATTTCAAGAATCCCTCCCTAAAGAATTCCTACAAGAAATATTCCGGGAATTCCTCCAGAAAACACTCCAAAGTTTTCTCCAGGAATTCCTCCAGGATTTCCTCCAAGATTTATTCCAGGAAGTACTCCAGGAATTCCTACAAGGAATATTCAAGGATTTTCTCCAGGAAATAAAAATTTCAAAAAAATAACTTCGAAAATTCTTCCAGGAGTTCCTTCAGGACTTCTTCAAGTAAAGCCTTCAGGAATTCCTCTGAGAATGTTCTTTTAAAATTATTTCACACTACATGAATTCTTCCAGAAAGAATTCCAGGAATTTCTGTAGGATTTTGTACAGATATTTTATCAAGAAATTTTTGGATAAATTCCTGGTATAATTCTTTTAGGAATTCTTGGAGGAATTCCTGTAAGAATTTTTCAAGGAATTCCTGAAGAAATTCCTAGAGAAAATCTTGGTGGAATTCTTAAAAGAAGTCTTGAAGGTATTCCTGAAGTAATTCATGGAAGGGAGTTCTGGCAGAAATTACTAAAGGTTTCCTAAAGGATCCTGGAGGTATTCATGAAGGAATTTCTGGAAGAACTCTTGAAATTTCGTAAAAAAATCCATGGAGGAATTCCTGGAGGATTTCCTGAAGTAATTTTTGTTGGAATTCCTTAAAAAATTCTTTATGAATTCCTGATGGAATTTTCGGAGAAATGCCTGAAAGTAATCTCGTATGAATCTCTGGAATAAATTTTGGAAGAATTTTTGGACGTTTACCTGCGGATTACTGGAGAAATTCTTTGAGAAATTCCTGGAGAAACTCTTGGAGGAATTCCTGGAGGAATGTTTGGAGAATTTCTTGGCCAAAGTCTATGAGGAATTCCTGGAGAAATTGTTGGAAGAATACCCAGAGGGATTCTTTGTACAAATTGATGTAAAGATAGCAAATGCATTATTGCGTCCAGAGTGATAGTAAGCGTACTTCCAATTGCTCCTGTTATCGATGAAGTTGCTAGACGTTGCAGTTTAGCCAACTCTCACTAGAACCACACCAACCAGAGAAGTATACCAGATCTGCGGTCTTATGACTGCCAGATAAATCCACCGGATTACTCTAGACCTCAATTTCCATTTTTTCCCAATCGCTCTCCGACAGGCCCAAAAAAAAGTAGCACCTTTGTTGAAAATATGCTTTACGTATTTACATAAATTAAATTTACTATCTAGATATATAACTTGAGAGGAGAAAGTCAACTACACCCCGTATGTGATGCATTTACATGGAAATGTATTATATATATTTTTCTTATAAAAATTACAACAGTTGTTTACGACATCAAATGTGTAGCCTATGACTTCATAAGCTATTGCCACAAAGTTATTTAGAAAATCATCCAAAATTTAAGAATACTACCCAAGTAACACACTTGTCACCGAAGAGTCACGGCGGCGCAGGTTTTCATTACGCAGAAGTTACTATGACTTACTTCCAACAAATAAATACTAACTTGCTAAAAGTAAGTCGAAGTGACTTCTGCGCAACAAAAACCTGCGACGCCGTGACTCTTCGGTGACAAGTGTGTTACTTGGGTAAAGTGGTGAGAGCACAACTCATTCAGTCTACGATGACATCTCTAACATCCCAAGATCCTATAAACCGCCTCCGAGCTCCCTGAAGCCTCATGGGATCCCCTGGAATCCTCCCAGATAATCCACCCTCAATCGTTTTTGGGTTTCCTGCTAACCCCTGAAATCTCCTGGGACCCTTGTAACTCCCCTGAATCCGCGCCTCTGGCTCCATGAGGCGCCTCAGAAACCCTCTGGATTCCCCTAGAGGCCCCCTGGCATTTCCTGGAATCTCCCTGACACTCCCTGAGGTGCCCGAAAATGCCGTTGAGACCTCCTGAAACGTTACAGACAAAGATAAAATCAAGGAGGTTTACATGTCATGTAAACTAAGCATGACTTAATGTTCGTGTTACGATTTTTTACGTGATAAATCATGTATATTTGTGGTATATGTCATGTACTCATTCTGAGTCATGCTAAATTACGTGACATACATTGGAAGTTTACATGATATTCCATGACAATTTCATGACATGTCACGTAAACTTCTGTGATATGACTCGCTTCCCTGAAACCCTCAGGCCCCCTGGAACCTCCAGAAACCACTTAAAATACATTAGAGATCCCCTGGAACTCATCTCAAATATACATACTCAATGATGCAAATTATCACCTCATGAATGCTCAATCAACTTATCAATTGTATTTTTATCGCTTGCGATTGAGCTGTACACTGCTCAGCGATGACCAGAGGCAAAGAGGTGGCAAAACGAACATGATTTAACTCACGAACGATTTTGCAAACATCTGTCAGTGCCGCCACATGTTCACCCGGACAGCAGAACAACACCGAATGGATTTGTTTTAAAAGCTACGGCACGAACGCTCGACACGCATACAGACGCAACATTCGCATTCACCGAAACAACATTAATAACGTTTCCAGCCTTCGATGCTTCGCGATAAGGTGATCGAAAAGTATCCAAAGCGATGAAAAGACAGTCTTGGCTGGAACGCAACAGCTCAACGGCGAAAAGGAGCAGCCAACAATGCTGATCAGCGTCGAGTCTGTTCGTGTGCTATTCGTACGGGAGGTTGGTTTGATAAAACGAGGAAGGGTGAAAATTTTAGGTATTTGAACCCTATAACAGGCATTCAGAAGTTAAAGGTGTGTACTAAAAAGTATACTTTCTAGCGTGTTTTATTTCTAGAATATTCTTCCAATCAAAAAGTGATGAGTTCGATGCTGAGTGAAAAAGTTTCGCATATTTATTGATAGTATTGATAGTCTTTTGAAGAAGCTTCTGGAAATTTTCATTCCAAAATTTTCAAGAATCTTCTGAGAATGCAGTGGGGCTAAAGTTTTTTTTTAGTTTTGAGCACAATTTAAAAAATATCTTTCGGGTCTTGTACCGACTTTTCGAACCCTCTAAGCAGAATACCCTCTTCGAACAAGTGTAATCAGTTTCGTACCTTCTAATTCCGCATAGGGCACATTAAAAGGTACGAAACTGATTACACTCATTCGAAGAATCTTTCGGGTGTCAATGTTGTTCGAAACCTTTTTTAATAAGAGTCTTTCACTCCAAAAATTATATACCCGTCCGAGAACACCGTAACTATTGAGTCCCTGAAGCAGGTTCCAAACGGACCGAAACGTTGAACAAGATAAAATAACAGTCTGTTATTTTGTTAACACTGAGAAGCCACAAAAATCAGTTTCCAACTACTTACAGTCGAGCACACCAACGCACAGTGGGGAAAACCGACCCAAAAAGGCACCTAATTATTGCGGCTGATTGCGATCTTTGAAGTCCATTTTTTCCGAATGGAAAAACGTCAAGGAATCGATTGGTGATAGTTTCATTCACCGGAATTGAGTGTAAGTGTCCATTTTGCCCAATTTCCCCTAAAAACACTGTTTTTCTGAATTAAATAATGATTGCAACTGATTGCGGCTAACCAACCAGTTTTTTATTGATGTAGAATTGACAGATGCATTTTATGGGGCATACCTCGATCTGTGTCATTGACTGAAAATGCCCATTTTGCCTCATTTTCCCCTAAAATACTGTTTATCTGAATTAAAAAATAGTTTCCACTGATTGCGGCCAACCAATTAATTTTTACCTGATGTAGAACTAACCGGCGCATATTTTGGGGTGCACCTCGATATATGTCATTGACTGGAAGTGCATAACGTCAAAATATGTTTCATCAATAAGTTTCCCGATTCGATGACGGTTTTGTTAAAAGTGTTGCTTTTCTTAATAAAGTTTTCTCAAAATTACGAAATACTTCGGCTACGAAAAGATCATGAGCATATATTCGATGAGAAAGGCACTTGCACCACAATATTATTTTAGAAAATCTTGCACAATCGTTTCGACTCCTTTAGTCATTACTTCACAAATTCTTTGAGAGATTCTCCACAAATTTATCTGAGGATTTATTTAGAAACCATTCATGGATATGGATGAATTTCTCCAGCGTTTCCCTTAGAATTCCCTTCTGGGGAATTTTTAACAAATCTAACCAGGAATGCTTTTGGAGCTTTCTGTGAGCATTCCTTCAGAAATTCTACCAAACTTACCTTTAGAAAATTCATGGTACAATTAGTTTTCAAGAAATTACCCCAGAAATTATTATAAGAATTCTTTGATAAAAGTTATCTGGGATTTCTTCCAAAACTCCTTTATAGAATTCCTTTCAGAAAGTGTACCACGGGTTCCATGTGAAATTTTGTTTGACGTTGGCTTCACAAATTTCTGAAATAGTGTTTTCCAGAATTTCCTCTAGAGGATCCAACAGAAATTTCTCCAACGATTCCTTCTATGGGTTTCTTCAGATTCTTTCAGAAATCCACAAAAAAATTCTTTCAAATCATTTTCAGATTTCTTTTTTTTTTCTACGATTCCATCTGAAAATCAAAAGTTTGGAATTCCTTAGAATTTTGTTTAGGATTTCTTCAGAAAATCTTCAATAGAGCTCTTTAGAAACTCTTCCAGAGCTTCCTTCAGATTTTTTTCCAGAGACAACTTTAGAAATTTCCCAGGAGATTAAGGGGGCTTTTTCCAGGCATTTCATCCGAAAGTCTTCAGAAATTCTTCCTTGGATTCCTTCGAAAATTTCCCTGGAATTGCTTCAAATATTCCTGTAGTAATAAATTAAAGAGTACTCCCTGACATTTCTATAGGGACCTACCGTTTAATTCCACCAGAAATTTCTGCACGGAATTGTTCAAAAAATCTTGCTGGGAATGTTTCTGAATTTCTTCAGAAATTCCTTCAAAAATATCTCCAGAACCTTCTTTGGAATTTAAGGATTTTCTTCTGGAATTACAGCAAGAAATCTCTTCAAAAGTTCTTGCGTTGAATTTTTCAGAAATTCCTGTCAATGTTTCTTTAATAACCGCACGGAGATTTCTTCGCAAAATCGCCCACGGATTTCTGCAAGAATTCCTTCAAAAATTGCTTGAATCATTCCTGCAGAAAGCCTTATAAGGATAAGGGATTCTTTTAGAGCTTCTTATATAGACTGTTTCTGATATTTCTCCTGGATTTCTTTCATAAGTTTTTCCAGAAATTGCAAACTTAATAACTGAAACAGTTCCTAAAGAAATTCCTGGAGGATTGTCTGAAGGAATCCCTTGACACACTCCTGGTGATACCTGTGCAGGTTGCTATGAAAAAAAACTTGAATATTTTCTGTAGATATTCCCAGACAAAAATACCTGAAGTAATTGCTCACGGCATCTTTGCAGCAATTTCTGAAGAAAGTCCTAGAGATATTTTTAAAGATTCCTTTAAAAATGAATCATGAGAAACTTCTGGAGGAACTTTGCAAGTAATCTCAATTTAAAAAAGAGTTTGAATTCCCTTTTGATTCAATAAAACTCTCGAACGGATGAATTTATTAGTTTGACTTTGGCACTGTTTCATGATATTCATTAAAGCTTTCTTAAGAGAACCACTGAACAATTTTTTTTTAATCTTTGAAATAACACCCGGAAGAACTGGAGAATCTTTTGTAGGTATTTATAAATATTTTTTGTGTGAAAAATAATAAAAAAGAAATTCAAAAAAATCTAGGAAAATTTCTAGAAAAATTCCAAGAAATGATTTCTGCACGAATTGATGAGAGAATCTTTGATAAACTTCCTGAAAAAATAGGAAAGAATCCTTGATGAAAGATCTGAATAAATCCTGAACAATCCCTGGTGGGTATCTTGAGGAACTTTTGGGGGAACCTTTGAAGTAATTTTCAGATGATTCTCATGAGAATTGAATGCTTGAGAGAATCTTTAAATATATGGAATTATACCCGGAAAACCTGTCCAGCTTTTCAAGTAATACTTTCTGAGAGAGTTCCTTGAAAAAAAAACCCGAATTTTAAATGGAAGACTCTAGAGGAATTGCCGAAAGAATCTGTGAGTCCCTGTGAAAAGAATCACTTGGAATCACATCTTTTAAAGAAATATTTGAAGGAAGTTCTGGAAAAGCTCAGGAGAGATTGCCAAAAGAATTTCTTGAGAAATTTCCATAAAAGCTCATGCAGGAGTCTTAAAGGAATATTCCTGCAGGAAATTGTGATAACATTTCTTGATATTTTTTTTCAGAAGTGTTGAAAAAAAAAACAAGAAGGAACTGGTTAATAGATTTCTGCAGCAATCCTTGCAGACATTTTTTAAAGAATCTCCAGAGGAATCTCAAGAGGAATTTCTGGAAAATCTATAGAGTAGTTGCAAGATCATTTTTTGAAAAAAAAAAAATCTGAGGAGGTCCTGAAGAAGTCTTTGGAGGATTTCTTACTGAAATCATTCCAGAAAACTTCTTTCTATAGAAATTCCAGAAAAAAAAAGATGAATTCCAAAAAGAATTCGGTGTATTCAGTTATATATCTACTTATATTTGAATGTTTAACTCTCCTGTTGATAACAAATTTGTTTGGAGATTTAAATTCTAAGACACCTTGAACGTTAACGAGTTAATGTTGAATAAGCAAAAGCCATCCATTACAAACTTGCGCGTTTAGTTTTTGATCGTTCAGAATCGAAATCCTTCTTCAAATGCGTATGAATGTCTACAAGTAGAGAACGATGAGGACAGACAAACCAAAGTGAACGGAAGGAGATCATTGTTGTGGGACGTCGACGAGGACGACGAGGACATACGTGAGGGAATATGGGATCACTGACTGACTGACTGAACCCCCAAGACTGTTGTTGTTGTTGAGTTGTGGAGTTGGAAAGGCAAACCCCGACAGAACGACGACGACGACGACGAGATATGGTGCAGTGGAAATCCTCTTGGAAATTCTGCTAACCACCGTCAGGACAGGACCGATGCGATGGATGATGGTAATAAGGTTACAAAGATGAGCGCAGCAGTTGGGAAGAGCAAAAAGACAACGCACCACTCGGTCGGTTCGTCGGAGTCCGCCGCACCGTGTGTTGTTCTCACATGAGCAAGCAAATGAGAAAAGTACGAGAAAAAGCGCAGGGGAATTTTCGCTCGACCGTCGTCGTTGCCTTTGCCGTCACCACCAGCATCGAGCGTCACCCTCCTCCTCCTCATGGACTCGTGTGTGGATTGTAAGCCGGGCGCGCTCGGGAAAGATGGTACATGTACATCAAGAATCGAAATGAGAATATTAACCCAGGCGGATAAATGGAAAAAAATTGAATTCAAAATAATAATAATAAAAATAACAGGCAGCAGGGAGCAATGGGAAGACGAATAGGAGAAAAAGAGCATGGCAGAGTAGTAGCAGCGTGTAAAGGAGGAGCAGAAGAGCGCTTGGAATGGCAGAACGCGGTCGAGTGAGGGCATAGCAGAAGGCGGTGGCGGCAAAAGCCAAGTGATAAAGTGATTGTAGGTCAAGAGCAGGGGAGCGAAGAGAGACGTCCCGGGAAGAAGAGGGTATGGAGAACAGTAAGAAAACTATGCTTAAAATGAAAACGATGGTCAAACGACGTCGACGCAGAAGGAACAACAACAACAACAGCAATAGCAGCAACAGACCAAGAAAGCGAAACAACCAGAGTAAGAAGCGAAAGAAAAGCGTAAAACGGCAAAACAGAACTAAAACGACGATGAAGTTAAACTAAACTATATGTGTTGAACACAAATATATGTATAAATAAATTATTATGAAAAGCAGTACATAAAGTTCAAACCTCGGCGATCTTCTTCGGGGGCTTTGAGCTTGAGCTGAAATCGGGGAGCAAGCGAATGAGCTGACTGAGCTGAGCCTGGGACACACTTCTGGCCGCGTTGTCGTCGTCGTCGTCGTCGTCTGCTGAGGAGCAAGGCTGCTCCCGATTACTTCGGTCGTCGGTCGTCGATGGTCAACAAGTCCCCCCATGACGATGGCACTGATTGGGATTGGGATCCGGGAGCGAGGAGGGAGGTGAACACGGCAAGCCCAAGCACCAAGCAAGGTGGCAATAAAATCTCGAGACACTCCGCGAATTGGGCATTCTTTCGCCGTGGTTGTTTTTCTCATTTCCATCCATTCGTTCGGATTGGTCTCCAGCAGTGCGCGCCTCGCAAGAAGGCTGCCGGAGCCACACATATCTCAATGGTGGTCGCGTGACTGCCGATGAATTCCACAATCAAAATTTCTTAATTTTTCGTATCAAACACGTTTAGCTGAGAGATTTCGTAGGGTACCTCGAAACCGTTACGCAACAATGTCCTCAGCTCGGCGCGGCAGTTCGCTTTACTTACTCGATCCGAACGAAAGTGCATCAACCCAGCCAGTAATAGAAGAAAGAAGATTTGCAACCCGAAAAAAGAAACAATTTTCCCCCGTAGACCTGTGCGCCGACTATATTTTGCTCGGCGGCGGCGTGAGGGCCATTTTTGGGCGGCGGCGGCGGCGTCATCGGCGTCACGCCGGTGGCAGCTTTCGGCGGCGGCGGCGGCGGCGTGAATCGGCGTGACCAAAATTTGACCATATTTCAACCTAGGCAAAGCAAAGAACATTATCATTATTGATGACATTAACTATTACATTAGAATGAATACCTTTTTTATTTCTGTTTGGGTCCATCACTGCCATTAGACCTACTGAGACACTTTTTTACTTATTCGTTTGTTCGGAAGGCTCGGGCGCCACATGGACATAACGGAGCCGAAATGATTTGATAAAATGTATAATACATTTTTGTTTTTACGTTGTTTACATTTTTCAAATTGTCAACAGCCATAATACTAATAGTTTGGGGAGCCGTAGTACTCGCGGCTGTTTCGTTGTTATGGATAACAAATATTTATAATTGGAAAGGAATATTGAAACATTACCGGTATCCTAAATTTTTTTGTTTGGTTGTCTCAGAACTATCACAAGCAATCAAACTTGATAATAAGGTCAGACTATTTACACTAAAGCATCCTAGGAGGAGCCTGAAAGAAACTCCTGAAGCAATCCATGAAGAAAATTCTGAACTAATATCTGCAGAAATAGCTGTTTGAAACCCTGAAGAATCTTCTGCAGGAATCTGTGGCTCTTTGAGAGATTCCTGCAGAAAATTCTGAACAAATCCCTGATTGAAGTATTCGAGGAACTTCAGAAGGAAATCCAGGAAGATTCCCCAAATTAATTCAAGCAGGAATCCCAAGGGAATTACAGCAAGTATGTCCAAAAGAATTCCAAGAGTATTCTCCTACGGAATCCCAGCGGGAATTTCAAAAGAAATTCGAGAGGAATCCCCAGTGGATTTCTAGGAGGAATCAACGAAAAATTGCGAGAAGGAATTCCAGGAGAAATTCCTGAGAGCATACTAAGAGGAATTTCCGAATCAAGATCCCCGAAAGAATTCCAGGAGGAATCTTCGAAGAAATACAAAGAGGAATCACCAAAGGAATCCCAAGAGGGAATTCCTAAGGAATTTTAAGAAGAATCCTCGAAGGAAGAACCCCTCAAGACAGTGGCGTAGCCAGAAATTGTCTCTGGAAGGGGTTTTCAACAATCAATGATATCTTTTTTGATTTGACACTTACTTTTTGTAAACAGTAATGAGCAATTGTATTTTTCGTTTCAAAATAGCGGCGCAGCCGAAAAATTTTTTCGTCGCAAAGCGCTTTATACTAAAAATTTGCTCCACATATTTTGGCCTTGGGGGGGGGGGGGTTGTTTAACCCTAAAACCTCCACCCCCCGTGGCTACGCCAGTGCCTCAAGGAATTTTAAGAGGAATCCCCGAAATTACTATAGGAGGAATCTCCAAAGAAATTCCAAGAGAAATCCCCGACAGAATTTCAGGAGAACTTCTCGATGGAATTTTAGGAAGAATCACCGAAGGAATCCCAGGAGGAAAGCTTGCAATGAATTTTACGAGTAACCCTCGAGGGAAGTCTCGAAAGAATCCCCGAAGAAATTACAGGAGAAATCCTTACAGGAATCCAAGAGGGCATCTCCGAAGGAATTCCGGGAGGAATTACAAGCGGATTCTTCAAAGTGGAACCACGGAGGAATTCTAAGAAGAATCCCCGTAGGAAGTCCAGGAGGAATCTCCAAAGACATTCAAGAAGGAAGAATCGACGAATACCAGGAAAAATTTCCGAAGGAATTCTAGGAGAAATCACCGAAGAAATTATAGAAGGAAATACCAAAAGAATTCCAGAAGGAATCCTGGAGTAATTCCAGAAGGAAACCCCGGAGGAATCCACAACGAAATATCAAGAGGAATCCCCGAAAAATCCCAGAAGGATTAAATGCAGGAAGTCCAGGATGTATCCTCAAAGAAATTTCAGATTTAAAAAAAAATCGAGAAGAAATCCTCAAAGTATTTCTAGGAGGAATCATCGAAATATATCCAGGTGGAATTCTCGTAGGAACCCTCATAGGAATTCAATGAGAAACCCCTGATATAATTCTAGGAGGAGTTCCCGCAGGAATTCCAAGGGGAAAAACCGAAAAAATTCCAGGAAGAATCTCCGAAGAAATTCTAAGAGAAGCTCTCGTAGAAGTTTCAGGAGGAATCCCCGACAGAATATTAGGAGGAATTCCCGAAGAAATTTCAGAAGGAATCCTCAAAGAAAGTTCCGGAGGAATTCCCGAAAGAATTCCAGGAGAAATCCTCGAAGGAACTCTAGGAAGAATCCCCGAAGGGTTTTAAGGAGGAATCTTCGAATGAAATCCAGGAGGAATCCCTGAAGGAATTTCAGGAGGAGTCTCCGAGGGAAGCGCAGGAGAAATCCCTGAAGGATCCTGTTGGACTTCCGAAAAGAATCCCTGAAAGAATTCCTGAAGGAATTCTAGGAGAAATCCCCGAAGAAAATACAGGAGAAATCCCTGCAGAAATCCCAGGAGAAGCGCCTGCAGAAAATGTGGGAGGAATTTCCGAAGCATTTCCAAGCGGAATACTCGAAGGATTTTCAGGAGGAATCCCCGAAGGAATTCTAGGAGAAATCAATGAAACAATTCCAGATGAAAACCCCTAAGGAATTTCAGAAAGGCTCCTGAAGGAATTCCATGAGGAATACCTGAACCAATCCAGAAGGAATCTCCGAAGGAATTCTAAGAGAAACCATCAAAGAAATTCCAGGAAGAAACCCCGAAGAAATTTCAGGAGGAACTCCATAAGAAATCCAGGTGGAATCTCCGAAGGAATTTTAAGAGGAATCACCAAAGAAAATTGACGGAATATTAGAAGAAATCCCCCAAAGAATTTCCGGAGGAATCCACGAAGGAAGTCTAGGAGGAAACCCCGAAGGAAAATATAGGAAGAATTTCCGGAGGAATTCCAAGAAGAATCCCCGAATGAATTCCAGAAAAAAGGCCAGGTGGAATCCTCGAAGGAAGTCCAGGGGTACCACTGAAGGAAGTCTAGGAGGAATTTCCGACAAAAATGCAGGAGAAATCCTTGCAGGGATTTCAGGAGAATGCTTGAAAGTATTCTGGTAGAAATATCCAAAGGATTTCCAGGCGGAATCCTCGAAGGATTTTCAGCGAATCTTTCCGGGTAGAGGGAAGGATTTACAGGAGGTATTCTCTAAAGAATTCCTCTAAAGAAGGAAATCCTTGAAGGATTCTTGTGGAAACTCCATGAAAGACCCCTCAAGAATATCCTGGAGATATGCCTAGTTATAACCCTAAGGGAATTAATGAAGAAACTCCTACAAGATTCCCTAAGGCAACTCCTGTAGGAATTTCTGATTGAGCTTCTAGAGAAATCTTTGATGTAATTCCTGGAGGCATCCGTAAGTCTTCCTGGAAAAATCTCAATCTCAACCTACAATCTGAAGGAACCCCAAGAGCGATCCCTGGAAGAATTACTAATGGAACTTCTCGTGAAATCCCCTAAGGAATCCTGAAGTAATATTGGAAGGAACTCTTATATAGGAATCCCTGAATAAACTTCTGGGGTAATCCCTGAATTCCCCTGGAGGTGTCCTTGGATCTTCATATAAGATTCTCTGAAGGAACTTCTGTAGGAATTCCTGAAGAAATTCAGGAGGGATCTCTGAAGAAACATCTGCAAGAATCCCTGAAACTCCTGGAGAAATCTCTGATGGAATTCCTGGAAAGAACTCCTGTTGATATTTCTAAAGGTACTTCAGAAGGAATCCCGTCAGGAACTCCTAGACTAATTTCTAAAGACCTCCTGCAGGAACTAATGAAGAAACTTCTCACGGGAATCTTGATGGATCTCCAGGTGACATTTATGAATCCTCCTAAAAAAAATCTTTAAAGGGACTTCTGGAAGGATACATGAACGAACTCCCGTTGAAATAGCTTAGGGAACTTCTGAAATAATTCCTAATAAACACCTGGAGGCATCCCTGAATCCTCCTGGAGCTATTAGGGAGATCCCTGAGAGATCACCGAAGGAACTTGTAGAGCAATCCTTAAAAGAACTCCTGAAAGAATCTCTGAAAAAAAAATCTCTAGGCATCCCGTAGTATTTCCAAGAGGAATCTCCAAAGAAATTTCAGGAGGGATTCTTGAACAAATTCCAGGAATTTCTGAAGGATCTCCTGGAGGAATCTCCGAGGAAACTACTGGACTAGTTCCCAAAGAAACTCCTGTAGGAACTCTTGAAGGAACTTCTGAAGGAATCCATGAAGGAACTCTCAGACTAATCTCTGAAATACCTCCTATGAGAATCCCTGAAGGATCTTCTTCTGGATGAATCTCTGATGTATCTCTAGGAGGCACCTTTGAATTCTCTAAATGAATTTCTGAGGTTACTTCTGTCGAGATCTTCCTGAGAATTCTTCTGAAAAAATCATCCTGAAGGCATCTCTGTAGAATTTTCTGGAGGAATCCTAGGAGGATCTCCTGGAGGCATCACTGAATCCTTCTGGAATAAAAAACTTCTGGAGAGATGTGAATGTGTGTTCTAAGAGTTGAGAAATCAGTTATTGTAATCAAACTTTTATGATAGTGAACGTCAGATTTTTTTATCTCAACTTTATGTTAACTTAATTTTGTTCGTGCACTGATCACCGGCGTGAAAACTGAAAATCGGCGGCGTGACAAATAGCGGCGTATGGCGCGCCGCCGATACCTCGGTCGGCGTCGGCGTGAGACAAAAAGTGTCGGCGGCGGCGGCGTGGCGCGGCGGCGCACAGGTCTACCCCCAAGTCTCATAAACGTACAACGCAAACGACACAGATTTTCCAGTTCATTGTCGCATCACCGTCATCGTCTGGCGCAGGGCTGGGCTGGGGCACCTTTGTTGTCCTGTTTCGATCCGATGAGAAGATGAAAGGCAAACGGTTGTCGTCGTCATTGTTGCTGGCTGAGTCGCAGTCGTTTGTCGTTCAATGAAGAGTTGAAAGTTGAAAAAGTGCAACATTTCCATTTCGCAGCCCTAGACTGATGGAACGAATGTGGTGTTTGATGATGGTATGGAGGATGGCTGATGACAAGGGCTCTGTCTTACAGCAGATTTTCTTTGTAGAACTCATTGTTGGATACTGAGGGGAACCATGCTGCCATTCTTTGTTGTGTTTGATTTGGATAGAGTTTAACCATCTACGAATGATAGACTAATCCCAGGCAACCTGGTTTGTTCTTGTATCATTCAGGAATTATAAGGGAGTTTCAGGAGTGATTCCAGAGGGTGCCAAGGGGACTCAGCAGCACGCAGGGACACCGCCACGCATGTAAATCGAAGGGGTGCCGCTATCCGATCACTTTTGCACATTTTGAACGCCTTACCACGCCCAAACCTGTGAACAAAAAAAAAAGTTTTACTTTGTATACGTAAAATTCAGCATATTAGTAGTTCCATGTCAAAAATTGAGCTCAATCCAGTAAAGCAAACCAAAGTTACAGCGTTCCGAATTTTGTATGAAAATCGGCGTTTGTCCGATCAATTATGCACCACAGTGTAGGTGTTAATTAAAACTATGACACCTAGATAGAAATCCCCCCTACAAAAGTAAGGTTCTTGGACTAAAGCTGTTCTTTTATGTTAAAGATTGATTTGAGCTGTCATAACCATACCCAGTCAACACACGATCGCAAATGATGTTGAATAAGATGCAAAACTGGAGGCGATATACGCACACTTTACACGCGGTTAAATGGGAGCATGTACGTATGTGGTCTCCACTTAAGCATCCTATTCAACATCATATAAGGCTTTGTGTTAGCTGGGTAGCCACTACCCGAACTAGGCATTATCAAACTCCTGCAATCACAATACAAGAAAATAACAGCAACGAGAAAAACCAATTTGGTATCGATTGAAGAACGCTAGGGGAGAAGATACACAGAAGACACTGTGTAAAATGCATAATGCATAATAAACAACACACTAATAATCCTACCCTTATTAAGCCTCGCAGTTGAGGTAAGAAGGATAGCTGATTACCTCGGAGAAACACAAGGTCAACTGCACTAAGGTACACCGGATCAAGTTGAAACGGGTGGGACAAGATGAAACGCGAAGTTTTGAACATGATTTCAATACAATTTGGAAATTAATCCTTTATCAAAAGATTGCTTGATTAAAAAACAATGCGTTGTGACATACGAATTCATTATCATGAATAAGAAAGATCATGTTAACCCGCTGTTTCATCTTACCCCACCCGTTTTAACTTGCTCCGGTGTACCTTATTGCTCTGGTTAGCGCTGTAACTGTAAAAGGCGCCCAAGTACTCCACAGGCTCCGTTAAGTTGTAAGGATTTTATTGGCCACATAACCATTCATTCCTAGGCACGGTAAGCATATAGCTAGATCACACCATGAAAAAGGGGTCACTTGTTTAATTGACTCTTACCACCCGAACTAGCGGTCCGTAGTGTTATTCTTAGCCAATTGTGACAACCGCTACCAACACTATCTAGGCTGATCGAGAAAAGAAGTTAATATTGATAAAGGGGCATCCATTAAGAACGTCACGCTCAGAGGGGGGAGGGGGGGTTCTGAAACGTGTGACAAGCAATGCATTACGTATACGTAAAACCCGTACGAAGGGGGGAGGGGGGGTTGAAAATTCCCAAATTTGCCGTGAAATGGATGCCCCCTAATCAACTTCATACGCACCCGAACAGCAGGTAAGGGTAACTGAAGGTCTAAGGGACGTTTCATGGGGTCTCATTTGGTTCCAGGGGGTATCATCAGGGTGCATCAGGAGGTCTCAGGTTCGTTTCGAAGGATCACAGAGGGGTTAGGGGGTTCCCGAGGGTCTCAAGGGCGTTTCAGGGAACCCAAGGTCGGGATCCGATCCTTCTAGAGAGGAACTGATCTCGCTAGATGTCGATTTGGCGAACGTCGGTACCAAAAGTAGCTTTAGTCGAAACGGAACGGAATAGATCATCGACGTTACTCTTTGTACTCCTGGCTTGCTAAGTAGTTTTCGAGTTCGAGTAGACAATGTCTACATTCACAGTGATCAGCTGCCGAGATAGCGCTCCAGCGTAAGAAGAGGGGAATTTACAACTGTGTTGTAGTGACGCTGGTTGTAAGGAATGCGTTCAATAGTGTTAGTTGGGCGGCTATTGTCGATGCACTGCAGCATCTGGTGATACCCGGCTGAATCTATGACAAAAGGTCGAAAGACAAAAGTTCGAAGGACAAAAGTTCGAACGAACAAAATGTCGAACTATACAAAAGGTCGAATTCGGAATCTCCCAAAAAGTGACCACGTGGTTTTGGACAGCCCCTTAATGTTCCCAGTAGGAGTGGCCATTGTTGACTTTGCCAACGATATAACGCTGGAGGTCTACGGTGAATCGATCGAAGAAATGGGATTGACTGCAGTTCACTCGATCGTAGTTGTAAAAGAGTGGATGAATTTAAAAAAAAACTGTAATTGGCTCACTACAAAACAGAGGTGATGGTTGTCAACAACCGGAAGTCGGCGCAGTAAGCGGTGATCAGTGTAAGCGATTGCTCAACCACTTCGAAGCGCTCTGTCAAGCACTTGGGGTGATGATCAACGACAAAGCTTGTCTTCAGTAGCTACGATGATTATGCCTGCAAGAGAGCGTCTACAGCTATTGTGGCACTGCCTCGAATGATGTCCAATTGTTCTGCGGGGTATGCCAGTAAGCACAGGCTTCTAACCAACGGTGCCTCGTCCATACTTAGGTATGGTGGCCCAGCTAGTGGGCTATCGATATCCTTATCGGGGAGGACATAGAGTGTTTAGATATGAGCGGCACAAGAGGCATACGCGAGACCCACAGGTTGATACTGGAGGTAGATGTTGGGTCAATAGACGCCGTGCAGAAGTATCATTCCACCTGGACCTCCCAAAGCGGGTCATTGATGTTCGAAACAATGCCTTCTTGGAAGTCCCAAAGAGCCGTAAGTTTTGGCGACAATGGGAATATGTTTAGTATTTAATGAGATGGGATATTGCCGCCCCCTACTTTGCCTGCAGGTGATAGTCCCCACCCCCAAACCAACTGAACCTGGGCCGTTCGGGTGTCCGTTGAGCAAATTATCCCTCCATTGCTTAGAGATGAAAAAAGGTATTTCTAAGGGGTCCCTGGTGAGGCGTTTGGGAGGGTTTACCATGAGGTGGTCTCAGGGATGTCCCAGAGGTTTTCGGTGGTGCTTCATGAGATGACTGGGGAATTTCAAAGGATCTCATGGGGCTTCAGGTGTTTGTCTGTTGGTTTTCAAGTACGGCCATGGCGCTCCCAGAATCCCTCTGAAACCTTCCTAAACCTCTTGAAACACCTCTGAAAGAATTAAGCCCCTCTAAGTCCCCTGAAGTCCCCTCTGAGGCTCTCTTTAAACTCCATGAATTCATCTTAAGCTTAAATTCCTGGAGATCGCTAAAGCACAATCCCTCTAGAACCTTCTCTTTCTAGACTCCTCTGAAACTCCAGGAAACCCTCTTGGCCACATTTCAAACCGTCAGGAGCTAAACCTTTTCTGTAGAAATCAGTTTGTTCATTCAAAATGCTGACTTAATTAATGCACGAAACTCACTCTTTTCATGCCCTGATTTACTTTATGTCCGTTATCCAGCCCCATCCCCAGGCATGAAAAGAAATTCCAGTGTCTCTCAATAACGAAACTTTTAGGGAAGCGCTTCTTTTCAATAAACTATACAATTTTTTGAGGTACTCAAGAAACTATGATCATTAATAATTGAACGTAAATCTCCTTGAGTAACTCTCTCTGAGACCGGCCTCTGTCTTCAACCCTCTAGTGATCACACTGTTGTATTTCGTACAATTTTTTACTCAGCATCAGCGTGGTACTGGCGGGGTAAGCCAACCGCGTTACTAACCGAAGGTTAACCCTTATGTGGCCGGCAGGGTACCCGGGTACCCAGCACCCATTTAAAATACACGGTGTAGAAAAAAGCAAAAAGTTTGCCGGCCACATAACGGTTAAAAATGTTTTAGCTGTCGGTTTAAATGGTGGTCTAAAATCCAAGATGGCGTCTGTTAATTGGAGTTGCAAAATGGGTATATTTGGTATGGGTCCGGAGTTCAAAAATATCGATCAGAATATCCAAGATGGCGGCTCCAAATTCAATATGGCGGCTGCTAATGGAGTTTTAGGCTTTAGCATTCAATATGAATATATTTGGTATGGGGAAGATGGCCGGAGTTCAATGATGAAGATCAGAATTTCCAATATTGCGGACTGAAATCCAAAAGTGTGGCTCAAAATTCAAGATTGGCTTTTTCAAGAATTTCAGGTCCAAACGTCAAAAGCTAGATAGACGATATGAATTCTGCTGTCATTAAATGGATTTTTGTTAAACGTATGAAAGTGCGATATTCTTTAACATAATACTTGAGTTTTGTTGAAATAGGTTTTTGAAGGCACGAGAAAGGCGCCATCACCGCTAAGTGGATTAATTATGGTTTTTGAAATCATAGTCAATCGCACAAGATGCTACATTACTTCCCAGGTAACCAATAAGCATTTAAATAAGCCGTATATCAGTTTAATAACTGCATTCTACCTGCTTACTGTCATAACATAGCAGTTTGACTGCTAAACTACCCTAAATTAGCAATTGAAATGCTCCTCAAAATCTGACAGCTGTTGCGTAGCATTTCAAATGCATGAAAGCTTTTGGTTAAAAAGCATCACAACTGCTACTTTTTTGCCATAGAACTGCTACGGGATGCTGAAAGCACAACACATATAAACTTTCTAATTCATCTATCTCGACAGTAACAGCCGGTATCATTCGGATGTCCATTCATTTATTAGCAATGGAGTAAATGAATTCGCCACCAATGAAGTAAATCAATGGGAGAACAGATGATTTTCTTAACAAATTTGCCCTGGTTCGTTTCCTGTTATTGGTTTTAATTCCCAGCATGCCAAAATCACAAAACAAAGCAAAATAATTCCCGGTGTGATGTTCAAGCCTTAAATAGACCTAAAAATCAGCGCACATTATCTGATCGTCAATAGCTTATCCTGGAGCGCGGTTCAGCAACATCATCAACCCGTGGCTCGAGCGATCGGATCCCGATTTCGGCGAAATTAGCAAAAAATAAACAACTGCGCATCCAGAACGTACACTAGCTTCAAAAATGAACAGGAGAGAGAGAAGAGCAAGGCAGACAACGAAGTGGGGAAATGAGCAGGGGAAATATTTTTGCTTTTTTTGACAATTTGGGGGATAGCAAATATAAGCATTTATGCAGCCGTATATCGGGCCAAACCCTGCATTTAAGTAGCACTTATGGCGCATATACGGCAGATTAGCATTTAAAGATCTGCTGTAAAGGCGGATATAGTGCTAAATAAATGCCGTTTCAACTGCTTATTGGTTACCTGGGTTCGCAATACTACCCATCGTAAATCACATAATATATCGCTTCGTGTCATATAGCGTTATTATTGTCCCGGGAATGTAAGTATTTCACCTTCACTTTTGTACACATAAGGCGCTTTTGCTGCATCTTATACGATATGATTTTCCCTTATGAGAATATGTATAATATTACATTAGGTATTCCTCCAACATATCTGCCAAAAATAAAACGTATCAAAATTTCCTAGGCAATCCTGTCAACATTTCTTGAACTATGAGATCTAATCCTAAATAATTTCAGAAAACTCCATTGTCTCCTCTGAAACTGTACTTGTTTTAACACCACCTTAAACTTCCCTAAAACTCCCTTCAACAAATTCGTTTTGAACCCCTTTTTTCCACCTTTACCTCCATTACTCAAACCCTACTACGAATTCCGTTGAAAACTCGGTACCTGATAAAACTATGCCAGGTACAGATTTGTGGTTTGAAGTTTTTGTTCATATCTTTCATAATTTATCGAAACCTCTTATTCGTTAAAAAATGTTCTCTCCGTGACAATGATCCGCTCGCTTGAGATCATTGCCGTGACCAGGATTCGAACCTGGGTTACTACGGCCACAACGTAGGGTCCTAACCACTAGACGATCACGGCTATAGAGAACGACAGAAAACTAATAGTAAGATTGAGTTATATACTGCAAATAAAGAGTGTGCAAATTTTGAAGCAATAAATTATAATAGAAGAACAATGAAAATTACCTCATAGTCACAGATCAACAATTAGTGCTTATTACATAAAATGACTGCACAAAAAATCTGCGTCGGCCGGGAATCGAACCCGGATCAACTGCTTGGAAGGCAACTATGCTGACCATTACACCACCGACGCTTATATTTAAAATTAAACCCACAACATCTGAAATAAACAGATTCTTCACACTATCGCGTTTGCTTAGCTAATCTTTTTAGCAGCAGCATTCATTATCACCCTCTGCGTTCTTTATTCGGTTTTCCACTTCCCGCACGCTTGACCGACGACGACGTCAGTGAGCGATAACATTTCTCATCATCACTTTGTCAGAGCAATCCACATGGATCCAACAAAAGATCTACGCGAAGAGGCGCCTTTCTATTATTTTTTTTTTTGCTTTTTGCTTTCTCGGTAAGTAAATGCTGGCTGTGATTTTTCGTGGAATTCCATTGTTTAAATAAGGTATGAACTTCTGTTTATTAGAATTGACATGGGAAAGATAGCAGTAGCTCAACCCAAATTAACATGAACGACTCCCACGCTATGAAACGAAAAGCTATTTTTGTTCATCAAGAACTACTGAAAGCACAGTATCTAGCTCAACCCTGCATGCCTTTGGCTGGTGGCTAATCAATAGCCATTTCATGCAAGAAAATCAACTTTTCCAACCTGTATTGTCAAGTTTCTCGATTCATCTTTCTATTCGTCCCCGCACACAGCACAACCAGACTGGGCGGGCAGGCAGAAAATATTCCATGCTCTGCAATTTTCTGTCACCGGGAGATATCGATTCGAGGCAAAGTTTTCCACAATGGGCACTCTGGCTGTCATTGTCATATCCTGTGGCCCACCCAAGCCCCCTCTCCACCATCCGGTTTCACCTGGAAAAAGTCCGTCTCGGCGCTGGGAATCAACGTTGATCAATCGCATTAAGGCCACTCTCTGTCTCCTTTGGCTACCAACTGGGAGAACCTTTTTTTTCTAGTATTTTCAACGAAGACCCGAAGTCGGTTCTTCGTCCTCCTCGTCCACCATGCGGAGGAGGGAAAACTAATGTGGCAGAAGCATTTGGAAAGGGTCGGAAAATGGGGCCACGCGCACAAGGTGGCAGTTGACCTCCTTATCGTTCACCCGTGTTGCTTCATTATTTACGTACCTCGGTCCTCGGTACGTCTCTACAATTCGTTTGCGTCCTTCTTGCTTCGTTGTAAGGTGAAAGCTCTCTACTCCGTTCTACTTCTTCTTGTTGGTTGATATCAATCCAAGACAGACGGGGTGGAAAACCTGGTGTTTGTTTTTTTTTCCTTTGGTTCCGTTTTAATCACTTGTGGAGCGAGCGTATTTCTTCGGTGACCTCCGATGTCGTCCTCAACCATTTGCCTCGATTTTCTCCACTACTATGATTTAGCGTATCCAACTTAGATGTAGGAGATGTCCTTCGATTTGGTCGTTTTTATATTATAGCCGGCTGGACACTTTTTTCTTTGGCTTTTGTTACTTCACGCAATAAACCATAGCTACTCAAAATTTTAAGCAGAGACTCATATAAAAATTTGATCAAATATGTTGACATTTTAAGAACTCAAGAACAAAATTCTAAAAAAAAATATTTTTGGAATGAAATTGCATAAGCTGTATTCTGTGAAATGTCCAAGATCTGGTTTTTCTCCGTTTCAGAGTTATGACCAATTTTGTGAAAATTGTCCAGATGTGCAATATGAGCCGTTTGTTCTAAAAAATCATACAGTCGAGTCTCTTACTAAACGAATTCCTATTAAACGGACTCCTATTAAACGAACTCCTACTAGACAGGGGTGAGCGTTATAGGAGACTAAGAGCTTATGGGATTTCGGCATTTAGGGGGTGTGGCCTATTATCTCGGGTGTGTTAAGAGTTAACGCAATACTTTCTTCGGCAAAGTTTTAGGGCTTGATAAGATCTACCATTTAGAACTTTGGTTCATATGATTAGTTAGCAATTTGGTCGCTAGAGGGACCATCAACAATTTGATGCTAAATTGCACTACAGGAACCATATTAGGTTGTCAAGCAAACGTTACGATATGCGACAGCCCAAGACCCTGATCATTTGGAAGGATAGTGTCTTCGGGAAAGTTGTTGGGTACGCCAATAACTTACTGACGATGAGTTGCGAAATTCGAAATTCCTCCAGTGGGCGGCGCTAGTGAGCAAGTAAATTTTCAAAAGCTCATATCTCAGAATCCCGATAACTTAGGAAGATGGTGTCTTTGGCAAAGTTGATCAGTATTACATAAACTTACATAAAAATAAACACTTGTTCCGCAATTCTACCACTAGGCGGCGCTAGTGAACATGCAAATTTTAGAAATCTCATAGCTCAGAATTCTGATAACTTAGAAAGTTGGTGGCTTCGGCAAAGTTGATCAGTATGACATATACAGGGGATAGACAAAATGATCGGGACAGGCAAAATTTTCACTTTTCAAAAAATGTTTAATTAGCTATAACTATTCGAAAAGTGTATCAAATATTCTCAAATTGTAATACTCAAATACTGTAAGTTCTTCAACTAGTTGTGTATCAGTGGACAAAATTTGGAAAAGATCGGACAATTCTTCACGAAGTTATAAAGATTTTTGAAAATGGTAAAATTATCCGATAGCCAACTTTGAGCTGTTATTTCTCCGGATTCAATTAACCGAATATAATGAAATTTTGACCATTAATGACTTATATAATGAGCTATGAAAAACCATTGACTTAACTTAATATTCTTCTTCTTCAACTAGTTGAAGAACTTACAGTTGAAATTTGAGAATATTCGATGCACTTTTCGAAAAGTTACAGCTAGTTGAACATTTTTTGTAAAGTGAAAATTTTGCCTGTCCCGATCATTTTGTCTATCCCCTGTACTTACAAAAAAATAAACACTTGTTTCGCAATTCTGCCACTAGGCGGCGTTTACCGGTTTTTTCGTCTTTTTTCGATTTTTTTGGCGGTTTTTCGGCTTGGCAAAACTAGTGTCGCTCCCCCGATTACTTGGGAAGTTGGTGTCTTCGGCAAAGTTGATCAGTATGACATAAACTTACATAAAAATAAACACTTGGTTCAAAATTCTGCCACTAGGAGGCGCTAGTGAACTTGCAAATTTTAGAAATCTCATAGCTCAGAATCCTGATAACTTACGAAGTTGGTGTTTTGGGCAAAGTTGATCAGTATGACATAAACTTACATAAAAATGAACACTTGTTTCAAAATTCTGCCACTAGGCGGCGCTAGTGAACATGCAAGTTTTAGAAATCTTTTCCAAAGACACCAACTTTCTAAGTTATCGGGGGGAGAGATACTAGTTTTGCCAAGCCGAAAAACCGCCAAAAAAGTCGAAAAAAGACGAAAAAACCCGGTAAACGCCGCCTAGTGGCAGAATTGCGAAACAAGTATTTATTTTTATGTAAGTTTATGTCATACTGATCAACTTTGCCGAAGACACCATCTTCCTAAGTTATCGGGATTGTAGTATTACAAAGCAAATCCTCATGGTTCAAATCAATCTTCAAATTTCCAATACTTGCCAGTACTGTACTCGTCATTCACATTTGTTAAAGTCTGTTTGTCATAAATTACATCACAGCCAAATTGCTTCCTAGAAGATCTCCGGAAACCTTCCATAAAATATGCATAATAAATAGCAACCCTCAGTCAGCAGTTTAACGTTTACCAAACTGTGCAGTTAAAACATTCTCACTTCCTTTATTTTGAGACCTTCGTAATTGTTACCACATGTGTGCAAACAACGCAGGCAAGTTTTGAAAACTCACTCGCTTCGCTCGTGCAGTAACCAAGCTTTCTCCATACCTTTGAAGTTTTCAATAAAACACCTTTCAGTCAACCGTCCAAAGAGTTCGCATGTTCTCTCGTGAACTAAAACTATCCGAAGTTCCGATGCCTGATACCAAAGGATTCTGAGATATGAGCTTTTGAAAATTTACTTGCTCACTAGCGCCGCCCACTGGAGGAATTTCGAACTTCGCAACTCATCGTCAGTAAGTTATTGGCGTACCCAACAACTTTCCCGAAGACACTATCCTTCCAAATGATCAGGGTCTTGAGCTGTCGCATATCGTAACGTTTGCTTGACAACCTGATATGGTTCCTGTAGTGCAATTTAGCATCAAATTGTTGATGGTCCCTCTAGCGACCAAATTGCTAACTAATCATATGAACCAAAGTTCTAAATGGTAGATCTTATCAAGCCCTAAAACTTTGCCGAAGAAAGTATTGTGTTAACTCTTAACACACCCGAGATAATAGGCCACACCCCCAAAATGCCAAGATCCCATAAGCTCTTAGTCTCCTATTAAGCGGATTCCTATTGCGCCCCCCGACCAGTGATCTTATAAGAGTCTCGACTGTAACTCGGCATCAACATTTCAAAAGGGCGTAACTGCTTTTACAACCAATTACTTCTCACAGAGCTGTGCATCGTTCATCTTACGCAATTCACATCCATTAAACGAAAAAGGAGGATTTTATCTTTCTATTTGTGCTAGTGAATTGCTCGGGAGGGATGAGATACGGTCCATAGCTTTATGAGAAGGCATTGGTTGCAAAAGCAGTTACGCCCTTTTGAAATGTTGGTGCCGAACTTAAGAATGTAGCATCGTAGACACAATATTTTTTTTAGGATCGTAAGCAATTTTTCTCAGCAATTCAAGAAATATACAAAATGAAAATTGTTTTTCTCAAAAGTTTCCACTGTTGAGGAAAATTGGTTGAAAAAAAAAACATTTTTGGAACGAAATTTTTTAAGCAATATTCTGTGAAATTTTCAAGATGTGTTTTTTTTTGTTCCTGAGTTTTGATCAGTTTTGTGTAAATTAATAATCAAGACGGTTGAAATTCAACCAACATATGGGCAATTTCCACAAAATTGTTAATAACTCAGGAACGGAGAAAAATCACATCTTGAAATTTTTACAGAATATAGCTTATGTAGTTCCCTTCCAAAAATATCTTTTTAGGAATTTTTTAGGACTACCTAATTAGTTTTTCCGACTTTTCCAAAAAAATTTCCTGATCAGTGGAACATTTAATGGAAAACATGTCATTTTGTATTTTTTTTGAATTTCTGAGAAAATTTGCATATGATTTTACCAACAAATTTGTACGATGCTTCGTTCTTGAGTTATTGAGTTGAGTTTAATTAAATTCAAATATCTTTCGTTGTACTCAATCAGGTTATTTTACAAATTGGAATTCAAGATATTGTGGAATTTACGGAAGATTTCCTTAATTTTTGCAAAATTTCCAAAAAAAATGAAGATATGCTTGTTTTTAATAACAAAAAGAAAAAAAAAACAAAAATCTTTTTCGACGTATAATTAAACTATAAGTTTTTTGCAGGTTACAGTACAAATTTTTGCATTATACAGAGAATAGGCTGATCGATCTCAAATCGTTAGCCTTGCATCCCAAATAACATTTTGATGGCCTATTGGCCTTGTAGAGCGTTTAAGAACCGTCATAAAGCCTTACATCTTTCATTTTTGTTTTATTATGATTTTAAGAACCTCTTCTAGTCAATTTGACTAAAAAATGTAACTTGGGATGGAAAGTCGAAAAATCTCGGCTCACCTGTATTTTATTACTTCACGTTTTCGGACCTAAGGCATGATTCTACACTAAATATGATCATCAATTTAAGGAGTTTCAAAACGCTCTGAACTAGTGTTAAAAGATATAAATCTACTGACTACTACGCACCTCCTTCTCCTTGAACTGCAGCTGTAAATTGTTAGATGGAGCCCTCTGGTATTTCATTACAAACCGAGGCTAAAAAAAACCACTGGTCAACCAACCACCTTTTGTGGTGGGTCAACAAAAGGTGATTTGCTTCCTACAAATTTCCAGCTTATTTTCACCTTTGAGGGTAACTTTTCTTTTTTTTTTTTAAAGCTGACATCTAAGTCCTTTACAGAAGGAGTTAATTATCTCCCAAACTATAACACATCACAACAATCCAAAATCAAACGAAAACTAAACTTGAAAATTCTCAGGACATACGGAAGGCTTCAAAAAAGGATATATTGAGAATTCTAAGAGTATTTTTTTATTCCTTGTTGGATATATAAGTCTCTGCGACAGGTTTTAAGATCTATTGTCACCATTCTAAGAGTAACTTTGTGCATATGGAAAACAGTTGGATCGTTGACAGCAAAAATTCCTTCAGAAATTGTTCCATCAGTTGCACCAGGTATTTATCCAATAGTTTGTGCTGAAGTTTTCCTAAAATTTCATCAGAAACTCATCAACTAACAGCTAAAGAAATTTTGCTAGGATATCCCGAAAAAAGTTGCTCGAAATTCTACCAGGTCTACGAGATTTAGACGTTTATTTTCTTAGACGTTCCATTAGGAGGACTTCCGTCGGCTTTTTTCAAGTATTTTCAAAGGAATTATTTTGGATGCTCCTCCTAGATTTTTCAATATTTTCCTACGAAAGTTGTTCCAAAAGTGTACACATTAGTTATACATTTTGAAAACTCGAGAAATTTAAATCATTCAAATGCCTTTTAAATTATGTAACTAGAACCGCCTAGTAGTGAAATTTCACATCAAACGACCTATCAACTGTAAGCCCTGGACCTACCAAACAACTTTGCTAAAGAAACCATCTTTCTAAACACTTTCATATTCCTGGTACACTTAGAGCACAAGAGAGTCACATCGAAAGATAAAACTGATGTAGATCTAGATGTAGTTCAGGGATGCCATATATACAGATTTATCTGTATTATATAGATTTTTGAGCATCCGTACAGATTTCGTTTTATATGAAATACAGATTTTTCAGTTTGAGGAGCAATTTTATTTTTGCACGGAATACAGATTTTTCACCAAAATTTTGTTTGGGATACATATTTTTAGAAAGAATGATTCAGATTTTTCAAAAAATCAAAGATCAGAGCTGAAGGCGTCAGAATGTAGTATTAACTAATACGAAGCACTTTAGAAATGATTGCCTTCCAACAAGATGCATATCTAGAGCTCTGGAGAGGTATATCGAAAGAGACTCTAGATCAGTTACAGCAGATCTCTACCAAAACCGAAGATGTAAAATATAGCAACTATCAACCTGTAGCACTTTGTCAAAGACTCCAAAAAGAAAAAAATGTCTAGAGCAGATACAGCCAATATAGATCAAAGCCGAAGGCTTGTAAATGTGGTATCAATAAATCTAAGACACTCCTTCAAAAACTCCAAGTCTTCAGGATGCACATCTAGAACACAACATTATCATATCAAAAGATAGCACTGATCTAGATCAGTTAAAGTAGATTTAGAGCAAAACCGAAGACGTAAGAATGTAGTCAAACCAATCCAAAAACACTTTGCCGGACTTTTTGGGATGCATATCGAGAACACTAGAGCATCGTTTTGAAAAATTAAACTTATCAAGATCAGTTTTAGCAGATCTAGATCAAAACCGAATACGTAAAAATGTAGTACCAATCAATTCGAAACACTTTGCTGAAGACTCTAACCCTCTAGGATGCATACCGAGAAAACTAGAGCGTCTTTTTGAAAGCTAACCCTCATCTAGATCAGTTTCAGCAGATCTAGATCGAAATCGAAGACATAAAAGTGTAACACCAATCATTTTTGACCACTTTGCCGAAGATCCTAACCCTCTAGGATGCTTGGCGAAAGCAATGGAGTGCTTGTTCATCGAGAGCTGCAATTGATCGTAGCTAGGGATGTTCAAGATAGTTGCGAACATTTTGTATTATCTCTGCACTATACCTTATTAGCAGAAAACACGTTTTGCAGTTGCAGTAATGAAGATTCCTGACTATTGTGGTCCACTCTACTGAATCATTAACCTCAAAGTAAGCGATCGCGGCCAAAAGTTTTCCAGTGAAAGAATGGGTATACGTCCGTTTCTCCGGTGTCTACAATCCCTCAAAGTGGATCAACGCGGCCGTTTATCATCCATGTTTTCGTTAAACGGCTTATGCCTGGGCGCCCATCTGTCGTAGAAAAGCATGTACGCGGAGGCAAAAAACCGTGTTCGCTTCCTTGATGTACCACCATCTACATCCAGCAGCCAACCAACAACGGGATAGGAATCGGGGGAAACCCAAGATTCGAAGCGAAGAGAAAAGATCTAAATTATGTTTGTGCCACTAAACCATTCCAATATCGTCATATTTCTTCCTACACACAACCGACGACGCTTGGGACCCGGGATGACGACGATGAGTGATGCTGACTAGAGCGTTAACGTTGCTGGTTCGTCACCCTTTCATCACTCGACTACGACGACGACTATGTTCGATGCTATGGATGGTGCAAGTTTTTCATGTTTCCGACCAACCTCTTTTCTCCCAGCCATCGCATCGGTAGTCTTCTATTCGACAAGCGACTGTGGTGGAAGTGTTTATGCCGTTGGAACTCGCAATATCTTCATCTTGTAGCCTAGATCTTGGTGGCGCTGGATCACGATTTGTTGGAGGGATCCTAACTATAAAGAAAACATTGACCTTTTTTTTGCAAGAAAAATATATGATTCAAATTTTTACATTTGCTCATCAAGCAAGATGACGAAATCTCTTCACGATATCGACACCATCGATTAGCAACTGATCAGCTTTTACAGCATTCAGCATTCCAATTCCAGTAGCTCCACCAGATGGTCATTCAGAGCGTTTAATGAACAGTTACGACTGTTACCAAACAAAGCCCCTAGGGCCAATCCAATAAAATGACGACAGCAAACAACAACAAACACGCCGAGCAGCAGCCAAGCAAACTACTCCACAATCCGAGCGGGCGTTGCGCGTCTTTCGGTTGTCATGGAATTACGACCGGGTGGGTGATCGTCGTGCGTTTCGTCTCATTCGACGGCTTGGCTCGCGCGGCGGCGTGGCGGTCCCAAAATGAGGTTATGTATGCACAATGAAACAGCTCACTACTTGCGGCATCGAGTCATGGAAAAACAAAAACAGCTCAGCGCAACCCAAACTCGCCTCAAGTGACAATCGGCGTAGTCGTAAAAAATACCGAATCAAGCGTGGCAGTTAGGGGTGAAGAAAATATAACGAACCAAGGAATCCATTACAAGTAGAAGTACCCTGAAGGACCTACTTCAATGACAAAACTAGGCTGAAAATCACCTTTCTTTTCTCTTTTATTGTTGGCACTGAGTTTTTTAGATGCGGAACCACAAACGCTGTAGTTTCAGGGCAACTTAAACTGAAATATATTTCCGTGTTAGTGTTACAAAAACGTATAATAAACTAAGTTTTACTCACAAATCTTTAGTATTTGCTTCACCTGAATATCTCCCTTAGCTCGCAACTTCTAGGTTAGGATTGACTGTTTAGATTTAAGACATAATTTAAGATATTATGCATGTAAATATAGGTTTTGAGAACCGTGGGTTTAACTTACTTTAATAGTTCAATTGTTGTAGAAAAATAAGCTTTAATGTGTTTTTGTCCCACTAGTTTGAACCAATCAATCAGCTCTCTGCATGTATAGAAACTAAAAAAATATTGAGTTAATTTTCATGTAATACCAAACACTACGAATTCAATCTCACATTAGGCGGTTGCGCAGTTAGTTTTTACACCTCACCGATATAATTTGACTATACAAAGCAAAATATAAGAAATAAATTCAGAAAATCAATTGCATAAGCAGAGATACGTTTGGCCACATGCACGTTTGTTTTGGATACATGAGCAACGTCGATCTTCCTTTGTTATCCATTTGGGTTCGACAGGTTCGATGCGAGGGATGCAATCGGTCTTTTCGAACATTAGAGCTGTTCGCTGTCACATTTATGGTTCCAATTTGTTGCCACTGGAATTTAGCCTGCATTTTCAAATTAGCTTTTTTAGGCATTTGCACATTTGTAAATTTAATTGTTATTGCTTGCCATGTTGTATTTTCATTCTTGAGAAATTATTCTGGGGCAATCGTTTTCAGCCCCAACTAACTAGCTAACTACGAACATTGTGCACACGGCCTACGAAGAATTTTTCGAATTCTTACTGGTACTCTTTTGAATATTTCCATCGTTTGCGATTTTACAAACAGGCATGGGAAACACTTACTCTATCATTACATTTTCCTCATGCATTTTCACATCAAATTCTTGTATTTTTACTTGTAGATCTGCACCAAATACGATGTTAGGCTGTATCTTTTGTATCTTATCAGCACTTGCCGTTCTTATGAACGAGCACACAAAGGGTGCAAGGAAAAAGTGTACCATATACAATAGACATGTTCACATTTTAGAAAATGTCTTGAATCCCACCGGTGAAGTAAGTATCATAATTCTCATACCGAAATGAACTTCTGGTCAAATTTTCAGCTTGATTGATGAAGATTTCGATGTGCTTCAAGTCGATTTGGTAATTTCAGGCTTTTCTACACTTTAAAAAATCATAACTATTGAACGGAAAGACATACAGAAAGGATTATAGCTCGAAATCAAAGCTTATCATATTCCACAAAAGTCGTCCATACATTTTTGTACAATTCTTGCAAGTTTTGTCAGTAATAAATTGAGTTTTGTTCTAAGTGGCACCGAAAAATCTGTTATCTTGGAGTCAAAATGGCCTGGGAAGCATGGATTAATGAAATTCTCTGAGATGAAATATTTTGGAGATAATCATGTAATATATCTCACGATGATCCCCGTTCGAGGTTACCCTGAAGTTTTTGTAATAAATAATTAAAAATGCTGGAAGCCATGTCACACGTCATCACCCACCGAGAGAGGCTAAAAAGCACCACAAAGCGCCTATCGAATGGAAAAATTGAGCACGTTAACATTGGTTTATCGTTGCTGATGACGATGGCTGTTTTCAAAACGTTCTGATTCATCAATGAAATGTGACCAAAACAATCATCGTTTGGCAGGAAAAATCAAGGCTAATGTGCTCATTTTTTGTTAATTTGGATGCCACTTGAAGCTTTTTTGTTCCCCACGATGATGATGGCGTGTGGCACGGCTTCCAACATTTTTAATAATTTATTCCAAAAAGCTGCTTAATTATCTCGAACGGGGTTTGTCTTGAGAGATATGACATGACTATCTCCTGAGTATTTCAACTCCTAGAATTTCATCAATCCATGCTTCCCAGGCCATTTTGGCTACAAGTTAACAGATTTTTCGGTACTACTTAGAACAAAACTAAATTTATTATTGACAAAACTTGCAAGAATTGTACAAAAATGTATGGACGACTTTTGTGGAATATGATAAGATTTGATTTCGAGCTATAATCCTTTCTGTATGCCTTTCCGTTCAATAGTTATGATTTTTTAAAGTGTAGAAAAGCCTGAAATTACCAAATCGACTTGAAGCACATCGAAGTTCATTTTGGCATGAGGATTATGATAGTTACTTGACCAGTGGGATTGGAGACATTTTCTAAAATGTGAACATGTCTAATATACAACCTATATTTCTAAACAATCGCTTGACTAGTGAATAAAGCTGAATTACTGAAGCGCATTTGTTACTTGATGCGGCGATGGCGACGTTGCTCAAACAGCATCAAATTAGGCAGATAACACAGCGCAACATTTTTTGTCTCTAGAGCAAACTTATGTGTCTTCGAAGGATTTTGGGCCGCTGAATCCGAATCCGGGCTCAGATTTGCTCCAACACGTCACAATTTTGAGCTATACCTCAATTTATAGGGCAAAATATGCGATTTTGGGCTTTTTTGACTGCAAGCCATTAAGCATGGAAATATTTTTTTTAAGCAATCAAAAGGTTAATTGGTCAATTAACATCTAAATTAACGACTCATGCAAAATATTTCGTTTTACCTTATCAAATTTGATAGATTTAAGCATTTTATGTAAGTATGAAAACTTGCATGCAACTTTTGGAGGGTCACTTGTATGGGAAATATCGTACCTAACATAAATCGCTTAAAACTATCAAATTCGATTTGGTAAAACGAAATATTTAGCATGAGTCGTTAATTTAGATGTTAATTGACCAATTAACCTTTTGATTGATTGAAAAAAATATTTCCATGCTGAATAACTTGCAATCAAAAAAGCCCAAAATCGCATATTTTGCCCTATAAATTGAGGTATAGCTCAAAATTGTGACGTGTTTGAGAAAATCTGAGCCCGGATTCGGATTCAGCGGCCCAAAATCTGTCAGAGACACATAAAATTGCTCTTGAGACAGACCAAAAGTTAATTTTTGTTACGCTGTGTAATCATAATATCCACGCTTATTGCACCATTTCATTGCAGAAATGGAAAGTTGACCTTCTCACTATACTAAAACTCAGCTCATTACTACAAATCTAGTACTTCACCGATCTGTCCTATTGTTCCATGGATTGCTTTAGAAGTTCCTCTAGAAAGTACTCAAGAAATATCTTCTAGGGCTCATCTACTAAATCATCATGGATTCCTACTAAATTTCCAACATGGATTTCTTTAGTAACTCCTTCCACAGATTCTTTCAGAGAATATTTTGCTCGGTTTTCTTCTGAAAATCTTAAAAAGATTCGTTTAGAAATGTTTCAGTTTTGCTTCAGAGATGCTTTCGGGGATTTATTAAAAAATCTAGCAGATTTTTTTTTTCAGAAATCACTTTTATGGCTTCTATAGAAGGCCATTCGTGAATGTTTCAGATAAAAATATAGATTTTGAAGTTAAAATGAAGATTGATGACTAAATTAATTAATAAACTAATCATTGCAATTGCTTAGACTGAAGCCTTACTTAAAACTTACAGAACAACAGACATCCACAGATGCACCACCAGAGTGCACAACTATAGCGGAATCGCGTATTAAATCACGTAAGAACTTACGGGAATTTCGGATAAATATCGCGGGAGAAACAACACGAATGTGCCGTACACAAGAGTAAAACGTATATTGAAAGATGTAAATAAACTGTATGGTCATACTATCACACTATTGAATGGTGATGTTGTTAAAATACGTGCACAAATGAAACGCCAAATATATGCGCACAATGGTATCGGCGATTAGGTCAACTAAAGAGGGTTCGGCCAAAAGGTCGAATTTAGGGCTACAGTTGCACTTTCGTCAACACTCCTCCTCAACGGCTAGCCCTCGATCTTTGAAGTACACGATCTTTCGGGTATTTTCCGTTTCTTCCCTGCTGAGTTCACCGCCACAGACTTCTTCCTCACTTCCAGTATCGGGCCTTCTACATCGCAGTTCACTCCAAACTTACCACGAACCCTAGAGAACGACTTTCCAAAAAACGTTGCTTCGTCTAGTAGCTCCTCCTCAAACGGTGGGTCATCCGGAAACGACGAACTCGCATCATAAAACTCGGCGGGCTTATCTTGATCTTCACCGTCGTCCGAATCATCCAACACTACACGTTCACTTGGCTTCACTGACATAACCTCCTCCTGGCGTTCAACTTCTTCCATCTCACGATGGTCACGCACTGCTAACAGCGTCTGTTCTGGCATCCAGCGGCTGAGTAAGAAACGCTGCACCACGCCCAGCTAGATCCAAGTTGGTAGCCCCATCAGCGTGGTTATTAGTATTAGGAGCTGTCCCACCGTATACTTCCGGCTTTGGCCACCTGCTGGATGCAGGGTTCGCCGTAAAGTGCAGCGAGCTCGTGGTTCATCCTTCTCCGTCACACACCGTTCTCCTGCACACCGCCGAAGATCGTCCTTAGCACGCGTCGCTCGAAAACTCCGAGTGCTTGCAGGTCCTCCTCTAGCATGGTCCATGTCTCGTGTCCGTAGAGGACCACCGGTCTTATTAGCGTTTTGTACATGGTGCATTTGGTGCGTGGGTGAATCTTTTTCGACCGCAGTTTCTTCTGGAGCCCGCTGATGATGCGCCTCCGAATTTCACGACTCACGTTGTTATCAGCCAACTTTTCTGGGCCCATCTTGATGAATTCAGCTGCGATACCATCCTTACCAGCTGCTTTGTTGGTTTTGAGATGGTGGATGGCATCCTTAACTTCCCTCAGCGTGGGAGTTGGTTCATTTCCGTCCTTCGCTGCACTGGCGTCGTTGTTTCCTCCGTTGCCGTGGTCTCCCGTGTCTACGTTCTCCACGCCATTCTGGTACCGATCGAAATGACGCATCGCATCTTTTATTCGGGATACACCGTCTACTTTCACGAATCGCATTGGGCATCGTACACAAATTACGTAACGCTAAAATCGACATTTTCAGACTCCCTCTCCTATGTAAAGCTTTTCGTATGAAAACCTAAAATAGTTTGTATGAATTCTAACGCTACCCTAGACTCTTTCTCACTCCTAGAGCATTACGTAATTTGCCTTAGCAAAAATAAAGGGAATATGAGTGGAATGAAGCGAATATTCCGATCCTTGCTTAATACTTTGATGGCTTCAGCGGTACTATACTCCAGCGCCTTACACTGTCGAATCCACCTAAATGTTAATCTGTGTTTACCGTGCCAAATAAGTAATTCGAAAACTGCGTTTTTATTCATACACTGCGGGATCCCTGTTTTCTGAAAATTAATTAGTGGATTGCATCATATAGTCATCATCGGGCAATGACGTGGAGAAATGATTTGAAGATCATCAAAAACATGCATGGAGACGCATGGTTGTTAAATTTATGTTGTTCTCTGTGAGATATACATTCGCAATGTTCGGCAATTTATTATCAGCACATTTTATAACACTCTCCTCTACACACTTTAAGTTACAAAATTGCACCAGATTAATTGCGGGGAGGGATCTGGCAGCTCCTTGGGCCGCCCCTCGTCACCACGCACATTCCACAACGACACCGTACCGCACGCGGAACCTCTTCTAACTATGGGATCGCTTTCGTCTTCATCGCTTGCCATGCGATCGTGCATGTTCCATAACTCACGACTTGTTTAGTTTCGTTTCGTATAGTTGCGAACACAAAAAAAAAGTCATCTAATAAATCAGCTGCTCAACCCCGTCGATAATTATACATTCCACTCATATCTTTCACGGCTCAACACGACCGGCCGGCCGGCCAGAGTGTCGTCGATTTTGCTTAGATTGGCGTAGGAGCGAGGCATGTTCCGGGTGGACAAATGGTTTAAATTTGCCAAAATAAAAACCCCGAGTTGAGGAGACTTCGCATCAACAGCCAGCGTGCGCGCTCGAGTCAAGCACGTTGACTGCCTTCGTCTTGGTCTTGGTCGTCAGCGTCGTCGCCGTAGTTTGCTCGGTGGCTCAGTCCTATGATAAATGGCCGGTGAAAGATCGTAGCGGAACGTAATAAATTTAGCCGCTTACTTCGTGAACGGCGCGCTTCTGACGCTCCTACAGGGGCGGTTCCCAGCTCTGCCAAGGTGGGTTGTCCCGGGGCCGGGACAGGGAGGAGTGTATCACAGTGTTTGTAGTAGAATTATTAGGAAATAATTTGCGTCAAGGTTTCTTTGTGGCGACACTTTTGGCGATGACCGGAGAGCGGCACCCGGTAGAGAGGTTGATGATTTATTGCGTATTGTAGTCAATTCCTCAATTCGCACTTGGTCAATTTGGCGGTTTTGCAAATCGATATTCGATCGTGAACATGGTTTTTAGCGATGAAATTAATTATATGAAATCTTTTAGGAAACATCTGGGGTGAGTTTAACTCAATGATACGATCCATTGAGAAGTACCGAGCTGTACTATGTATTTTGAGTGCCTATTCAGACAAAAAAAAAATATGAATAAAAATAAAAAATACAGGAAAATCGGGTTCTAAGAACAACACATTTTTCCAACAACAAAACTAAGTCGAAAAAATCGGAGGGTTTTACAAAGATGCTGCAAATAGCACTCGTGGACTAATGATTTTGGGAGTAGTGAGTTCCTCCAGGACTCATAAAGAAATTTCTCGCCAAGGATTTGTCCAGGAACTCTGCCAACTAAGGTTTTTGTAAATCCTCCTATAATCTCTACAGGATTTCTCACAAGACTTCTAGAATTTCCCAAGGGATTCTTCCTTGAAGTTTCCCAAGAGTTTTTTTTATTCTCTTTTGGAGTTTCCGCTAATTTCTTCACTCAAAGATCAACTTAACGTTCCATATTTTTTCAGAAGTGTATGAGCACCGTCGTACTCTGAAGCGCACCAGATACTCCATTAGGGTGGGGCCCATTTTAGAAAATCTCTCCGGGATATCCAAAGTGATCTACTAGTTGAAATAAGTGAGCTGTGCAAAAATGAGCGATTTCGGTTGATATTTACGGGTGGCACAAAGGGTTCAAGTGGAATTTGTGCTAGAGTAAACATTGAAAAAACATTTCAAATTAAATTTTCAAACAGCCAACCCCAGTGAAATCCTTGTATAAATTCCAGAAAGAGTCCAAGAACATTTTCGATGAAAAAATAACTATTCCTTGAAAGGTTTTACCCAGGAGGGTTCATCCTTAGTTTTGGTGAGGTTCTGAAAGCAGCCATAAAACCGAAATCATTTTATTTTGGATTTTACCAGAAACCTCTTATTTGTTTTAAATTGCGGAAGAATGACAAGCAAACACGTATGCGAACAGTAAGCATAGGCTTCTTAGGTTATGCTTAAAGGTATTATGGAAGAAGTTGAAGTGAAAATCATAAAGGTTATTCAAGAAGAAGTCTCGGGTACGTTTTGTGAAGAAATGTTAACTTTTGAAATGGAACTTTCGAAGGAATTTTCAGTGGTTTTTCAAGCAAAGCCGTGAAAGAGTCATTGAAAAAAATGTAATGCCTCAAAGAGTTTATAAAATTACAGGCCTCTTCCAGGAAAACAGGCATCTTCCAGCAAACACAAAAAATCAGCTGAATTGGGTGCAAGATAGTTGAGAATTCGCAGTACACGCAGAAAAATGACGCTTGTTTGAAACAATAAAACGCTTGGTTGATTTGCAAACTGAGAATTTACTTATACCAAAGTTATATATCTCTGTTCTTACTTAGAGTTTATCGATTAAAACAACCAATGACCATTATTTCATACAACGTTAGAAACTTCATTTGTTTCTACAAAATGGGAACCACAAACATGGCCTGGAAGCACTCACACATCTTTGAAAAACTTACCCCAACTTCGCCACAACGAGGAAGGTGTAGCAAATCCATCACTGCAACTTCCAAGTGCAGTTTTGGCCGTGATGGATAACGCGCAGGTACTAAAGACAGCATTCGGCTCGCAAAAAGTTGGTCGGTTTCGCCTTTTTGTCAATTTTTATTCGATCTCCTTTCTGTAGTGATCAGCCCACGGACCAGCCATTTCTTTCGGAATCACCAGGGAAATCACAGAAAACACACAGATTCAACTTCTGAACATTTACTCACTTCGAAAGTAACCAACAAACTGAATTTTCAAATTTTTCATTTTTGTCAACTCGCCTGCTACGATCATCAAAACATGAATTTCTCTTTTTTTCTCTTCTAAGGTTCTATACCCTATTCTCTACACCCTTCAAGTTCCCTACACTTTCCATCCGCTTGCCGAGCGTCTAAAAATAGATTTCCGGGCTGCCGCAGGAGCTGCCGTCACCAACACAATCACATTCCGGCTTTGTTAATAGCAAAAGTGCAGTCGTTTGAAACAAACCGTTATTTTATATTGAACTAGCTGTCCCGGCAAACTTTGTCTTGCCAAGCTGCGGTGGTTTGACAACTGTTGAGGTCATCGCAGCAACGCACTCTAGATTGATTTAATTTTGATCACGCTGAATCTGTTCAGTATTTTCACAATTTTCATATTTTTAAGTGATTTTCGTAACTTTTTTTTGCATATAAACACAGCCACCACGAATACGAATCAAACCGTTCAAGAGTCATGCTGATCGGTTGAGCCGTTCTTGAGTTTTGTTGCCTCAAAGGAACTTCAAACTCATTTTTATATATATAGAAGATCTACCAAATCTCTGATTGTTCTAGCAATTTTGACAAATGAAAATATTGGTATTATCAAACAATGAAATAGTTTCGTTTAAACTTGAAATTAGTTTGTCGCTATAGTAAACTGAAAAATTGGTTGATTTGAACTAGATTTTAATTTGTTTACAATTTATTTCTCTGCGTGTAGATGTTAAGTGGGTGGCAGCGTCTTAGAAAAGACCCGTCTGTATGTGGTCCAATTTAAACTCAAGGATTTTTTTGGGAAGAAAATCGTTTTCATCATGCAACTACCATTGGATCCCCTTGAGGTCGCCGCAAGCCACTTTCCTCCCAAAGCGATTTTTCAATTGGCTTCTTTGGCGGTGTTGAGATAATTTTATATTCGAATCTGCATGCCAAACTGAGCCGAAATCCAAATTTTCATGAATGTTGGTGCCACTGCCAGGGAACCTATTTAAAAATCAGTTTGAAGTTTGTATGGAAGCGATTTATCGTATTACCCCTCGTCGCATTTTGTACTGGACTTAGGCTATTGAACTTGATTTAAGGCACCAGAATAAAGTTCTAAAAATCGGAAAAAAATCATAGTGGCTCAGAAAAAGATCTTCTTTCATATGAAATCGAAAAAAACAATACATTTTTCAAAATTTGAAAACCCAATTATCCAATCCAGTTGGTTTTCTAAGCGTAGTTAGGGCGTAATATAACCTTGCCAAAAATCTAAAATTAACTAAATTAGCTTAAAAACAGCATGGAATAATGATGGGGGTCAAACAGGTGGCAGCATCTTAGGGGTTGTCCATAAACTACGTAGACTCTTATGGGGGGAAGGGGGGTCCAGCCAAAGTCTACGGTCCACACAAATTTCGAAAATTTTGTGTGGAAGAAAATCTACGAGGGAGGAGGGGGGGGGGGGGGTCTGAGAATGCTAAAATTGGGTCTACGTAGTTTATGGACAGCGCCTTACAGGAGATCGGACTACATTGGCAAACAACCATGTGTCTCCACTCCATATATTATTTCAAGTGGACTGTGACAGAAACTAAGAGTTGTTGAGGAATCTTCTGTTACACGCGATACCCAAGCCACAAATCATCTTTTCATATTTTAATTTGTGCTCTTAGACGTTAGGGCTACTTGTACGATTATAAACCGTGCAAATATGGAGAAAGATTCTAAAAACAAGGAGAGAGTTCTAGATTGTCCAATAAGTAGTGAATAGCACGCATGACCGTCAGGATAAAACCTTTTGCTTGCCTTATTTACGTTTACCAAAGCTTTTTCGACTAGATTACGGTAGATGATTAAACCCTTTTGAAAACTCCCAAATGGAACAAAATGTCAAAAAAATAAAAAATAAAAAAAAGGATTCCAAAACTATGTACATTCAATTCTACGAAGCAATGTCACCTTAGTCCTATCAAAGCATCACTCAATTAAATCATGGCAGTAGAAAAATTATCTCGTGTCGCTTCAATTGGAAAATTCCACTCTCCCGTACGAGAAAATGACCCAATATGTACTGCTACATGCAAAAATCTAAGAAGTATACGTGAACCGACAGCCGCCTTGGAATATACCCTTGGATACTTCCAGCTCCCGCCTCAATTGAATGTGTAAAAATGTGGAACGCATATCGAAAGTGTGTAAGATAAACACTCATAAATAAGAAATTTATTTTTGGGCAACCAAACGCACCAAAGACCGCCGCCGTCGTCGTTCTCATCGTCGTACACCCGAACACGGAACCTTATTTTTCGCTGTGCTGAATCGTTCAGAGCCGGTAGACAGACAGAGCACATTGAAACAAAAACATGGAACGCGAAAGTCAACATCAACAAGTTCGACAAACGACGACGACGCCGCGACGCACACGAAGACGCCGCGCCAGCCAAAGTTGTAGAAAAGAATTTTTAGTTTTGTTTCTTTTGGAAAGTTGTGTGTAAAACGAATGCGCGAGCAAGAGGGGGAGGAAAGTCAAGTTAATCTCATTCTTCCAAGTGGATCGGAGAATGTGGGTACCACTCTTGGTACTCTCAAAATTTCCTTCTTTCACAGATCGAACCATGCTTATCTAAGGTTTTGATGGATCGACGTGTAAATCAAAATCAGGATTATTTCATAACAACTAACAGTCAATAACGACCCATTTAGTCAAAGCGGTAAGCCTGTGAAAATTATGCCAACTTTAACGATTCTCGCACATGCGAGTTTGTATGCACACTTGAACGACTTTGTCTGTACTTTTATGAGATTTTATTAAATTACCAATGTGAGATAAACTGACATAAAATGAAAAATACCAAAAGAAGTCGTATAATCATCGCAATACGCAATTACGCGTATTTTATTCACATTTTGCAAATTCGCTCGCACGCTCATTAAAATAAGTTATGTATATCGAAATAAAACATCTGGCCATCGTTTTCTGCGTTGCAGTCATACCTTATACTAATTGTTTGTAATCTTCTACGACTTTACCAAGTACATCGCAATAAGTTCAGAAATTAACATAATATGCGATGAAAATTGCTCTCCTTCGTACACATATACGATGGTAACTTAAAATAGTGCTTTATACGGTGTAATGTGTGCATCCGTTTACGAATTCTAGTTGTCAGGGCCCCCTCCCCCGTCGTAGACTTTTGTCCATACGCAATTTTGAAGAATGTTTGTCTGTAATAAAATAATAAACAAAAAATATGATTCATTTTCAGATAAAATGTACAGGATGTCACAATATGTGTTAAATAGTATTCACTTCGCTACTCCACCCGATCATGATGTACAAACATGGATCACACTGTCAATTTAATACACTCAGCTTGACATGTACCCGTCAAACTGAGCTGACTTCGCCTAACTCACACTCCATTTATCACCTTCATTAGACACAATCTCGTTGATCCGCCTTCAATCGACCGGCATTAAAGACCGCCACGCCAAACGACCACCACTAACTGGATTTCTGCTTCTAATTGAATATTTACTCACGCACTTATCGCATAAATTATCAAACGGCTTCGCTACCGAATCCCACCTTGCCTTGTCTTTGCCACTTTGTATAGAGTATCTCGATCACCATCATCGATGACCAAGAATGGCTGAGCAGAGCGCGCAGGAATTCCCTTGTCTCCGATGTCTGCAATAATGCGCGAATTTGTCCCCTCACAACTAGCTATGTTGTGACTCAGATGTCCTCCACTCCACGCGATTAGATGAGATTGGGCGTGGACCAAATTCGATTGCTCCTTCCTAGGATGGCGTGAGAAAATGCCAATCAGGAAACAAAATTTATCGCCGCCGTGTATTGGATTGATTGTGAGAAATGGTTGGTGATGACCGCTCTAGCGATCACCTCCACCACATCCAGCAGCGGGTGATTTTGATTGGATGAAATTATTACCATTAGTCGGAGGAAACGGACAGTTAGATAGTACCTACAAAGCACAAATCAAAACCACACCACCAGCTAGGAAACCGAAAGCCCCGGTTACTTTCTGGGTGGCAGGTGTTCTCCAACTGTTTTGGGACACGGACCATATATTACTAAGAGTTATATACCTAAATGTGACAATGTGATACGTTGTAGTGATATCACTTTTTTTACGATAAATCAAATTTTCTTAGTCAAATGGACTAAAAGAGGTACTTAGAACCATCATAAAATCAAAATGAAAGGAAAAGCTGTATGACGGTTCTCAAAACTTCTGTGTGACCTCCTTAGAGAAGCGTGATCAGAGTGGAATACAACAATGCTGATGAAAATTTTAATAAGCTGTTTTAATGAGAATAACGCAAGCCTAGAATAAAACATGTTAAGTTTTAACAATGCTTTACAACCTACTCACGTCATGACAAAAGCTTCATGTTCACGTTTATTCGAAAAGTATTGAAGTCTTTATAAACATGACAGCAATGACAATTTTAACAAAATTTCTATTTCTATTTCTAGTTTGTTTCAATCCTTGATTTGGCATAATTAGGTACATATTACTTCAGGAATTCGATAGGCGACATTTATTGCATGTTATACACAATAGGCCGTCCCTTAGAGTTCATTCAAATATTACGTAACACAAAATTTAACAGTTTTTGACCCCCTCCTTCCCCCACGTAACAACTTTTGAATAGAAAATTATGAAATTTTGTATATACACCAAAACCTCCATTTAGGTAATGGGTCGGGACTGCCTTAATAGAATTTTTACCTAAATGGATTCATTACCTAAATGGATTCTGTTTATTACCTAAATGGAGTACAAGGTTGCAAAGAAGTTTAAGAAGGGACAGTTACTAGGAGATTTAAAGGAGGTCACCCGGAGTTTCAGATGGCTTTCAAGGAGTTTCAGGAGAGGATGGGTTTCAGGAGGGGAGGGGCTTCAGGGGCGTTTTCGGGGGTTTTAGAGAGTCTTAGATCAGAATTGTCATTCAAATGACTAACTGGGCACGAAACACGAAAAACTTTGCAAAATTCCGCCAGACTGAAAAATAATTGAATGTCGGGTCAAAGTCGGGTCAATTTTATCGCATGTTGGACCAACATCGAACAACTGTTGGGTCTATGTTAGGTTTGGTGGCCAAAATAAAAACAGATGAATGATAGGTTGATGTCGGGTTTGACGTCATCAATGCTGGAGCTGATACATATCAATTGAATGATGGAAGGATGGTTGCTTATCTCAATTTTAGCTGGAAATGACGCCGGATACTGACACTTTTCAACACTGTATGGAAGGGGGGAGGGGTGTTTAGGGGGCATATCTCAACATTGCATCCCTCCTCCCCTCCCCCCATAACCCCTTAACACAACTCACTACTTCTTTCCCGTAAACCAACCTTATACCTAATCTCAAGTACTCCAACTGATCTGAACACAATCAAATTCCATTTAGGTAACGTTACCTAAATGGAGGGACCTAAATAGATTTTACCTAAATGGATCCTACCTAAATGGAGGTTTGAGTGTATGTTAAAAGTTCGTTGCTGGAAAATATTCGTTTTAGCTAAGAAATATTCGTGTCAATATTTGAAGTCCTTATCTTAAGGCCAAGTGGTCCCAAGTGGTTTAATATACACATTTTTAATAAAACCGATGATTTTAAAACCCTTAAGGTCTAAAAATGTGCGTAGAATTACCCATTTTTTAGTTTAAAAACCCTAATTAATCCACCTAGCGGTGATGGTGCCTTTCTCGTGCTTTAAAATATCCTTTCAACAAAACTCAAGCGACGTGTTGATGACATTGACATAAATACAAAATGAAAACTGCTTGCTAAATCTACCCAAAATGAATACATTTTATATTAGCATAATATCCAATATTCAGAAAATATAAGACAACGTCTAAAATTCAAACCAAACAAGTGTTATGAAGCCGCGAAATTTCGAAACGTCATTTTAGATTTTCCGGTCATCATTTTTTGACTCCGGATATCTACCTCAACTAAACTAAGCGCCATCTTGAATATTGAGACACCATCTTGGATGTTCTCCAGTATTCATTTTTGGACTCTAAATCCTATAAAATAGGCGCTAACTTGAATACTGGGCCATTATCTTGGATTTTGGACCGCTATATTGGATTCTCTGGTGGACTCCGAACATATTTCCCATACCAAATACACTTATTTTACATAGTGTTAGAGCTCAAAATTCCTTAAAAAAGCCGCCATCTTCTGTTGACGCGATCAAATTCTTATTTTTCCATTCAACGTTGACCCATCCTGCTATAAATTTTCACCTTAGGAATCTAGAATGGTACGATTTGATGAGATCGCTTTAGTTGTGTCTATATTTGGTTCTCTTTCATACATGAGAACTTAGACATATTCGTCACTGTTGTTCATACCTAACGTTTATCAGGCCATTAAACAAAGCCACGATTTAATTTTTCACATGAACGTTGGTTCTGCTACACAACAGCTAGTCTCTAATGGGATCTTAGGCTATTTTCTTACTAACCGTTCATTAGATTATCAAAAAATCTGCGATCTGATGTGTCGTATGTATGGGTTTGGTTCATTTTATATTTGGTAATTTCCGGTGGGATACCCGGATCTGATTCCATGACATAACCGTTTGTCCCAACTATGGTCTGAGATTATTTTATTGCTAATTCTTCACCTTTACCTAATCACCGTGATTTCATCTATCGCATGTATGGGTTTGATTCACTTTTACTTTTAACTACTTTCGAAGCCACAGCTGAACCCGCAACACCACCGGGAATCTAATGTGGTATGGCCCTATTTTTCCATCAGGTTGTCGATAAGTCGTGATCACTCTTGTTAGAGATCACATTCATTTGAACCTTTTCGTCGATATTCGCCCTATTTGTCTCCAACATTCGCAACACAAGCAATCAAATTACTGTCCGAAACAAAAATGTCAAACGAATGCACTTCACGACAATAGCGGCTTCGGGAGACGGTTCGGCTTTTGTTATTCTTGTCTTCTTCCATAATAAGAGCTATGTTGCCCATCTGTGTGTCGTATTCAATGCAACATGCAAGAATAAACTAATATTAACATTCATAATCGGAATTGGCTGAAAATCTATGCGTAAAGCTAGAATTAGACAAATGTCATCGTGTCAGATGACATTAATTTGACCCTTTCTTATGTTCATTGATCTTAGTTCTACTGCTCGTGTTGTGTGTAAGAGGTAACGGTAGCGCACGAATGTAACAAAGCAAGCTGACACCCGACTGCGGCAGCGAAATGAAGACAGTAAAAAGTGTCGAATGTTTACAAGACTGGTCGTGATATGATGTACCGCATCCATGGGCTTGGTTAAATTTTACATTTAACTACCCGGATCTGATTCCGGGTAACTACCGGCTTAACCAAATATGGTCTGACATTATTGTCTTGTTAACTGCTCATCGGTTAACCAAAAACGCTGCAAATTGAAGGTGTCACATGCAGGGTTTGACAATTTCGACGGGACTCTCGGAACCAATTCCGGAACACTACCAGTTGTCTCTAGTGTGATCTAAGGCTGTTCATCAGGTTATCGCAAAAGCCACGATTTGATGTGTCACATGCCTGGATTTGGATTACTTTTACATTTGGTCTCTTCCGGCCACTCAAAACCGATTCCGAAACACTTGCTGGCCGTTCATTAGGTAATCTTAAAAGCCGCTATTTGATGTGACGCATGTACGGGTTTGTTTCTCTTTCAGATTTGACCACTTCGGCGGGAACCCTGGAACCGGTTCCGGAACACTACTGGTTCAAATATGGTCTGAGATGATTTTCCTGCTCATTGTCCATCAGGTAATCGAAAATGCCGTGGTTTGATGTGTCGCATGCATGGATTTGGTTCAATTGTATATTTGGCCACTTCCAGCGGGACACCCAGAACCGGTTCGGGAACACTACCGGTTCAGATATAGTCTTGGACTATTTTTCTGCTTACCGCTCACCAGGTTATCGAAAATGCCATGGTTTGATGTGTCGCATGCATAGGTTTGATGCATTTTCATATCTGGTCCCTTCCTGGGGTACCGTTCCGGAACACCTTAATGGCCATATCTCCGGAACGGCTGGACCGATCCCAACCATTTTCAATAGGAAACAATGGGACCAGATTCCGCGTCGAATGAACCGTCGGCCATTGAAATCGGTTGAGGTTTACTGCCAAAAAGTGATGTGAGTTTTTTTGTACACACTCACACATACATACACACACGCACACACATACACACACACACACATACACACACACAGACATCACCTCAATTCGTCGAGCTGAGTTGATTGGTATATATGACTCGACCCTCCGGGGTTTCTATCAAAAAGTCATTTTTGAAGTGAACATATAGCCTTTCCAGTACACTTAGTGTACGAGAAAGGCAAAAAAAAAACTACTTAAAACTCAGCATTGAATTGCTCGATAACTTAAAACTGAGTGCAGATAGCACAATGTTGGCCCTTTAGGGTCCTAAAATCATATTTTTTTTCTGACGAAAAAAGTTACATGTTTTTTGGCCCCATACAATTTTGACAACTTTAGGCCCTTTGAGGGACCACTTAGTCCACTTAGATACGGATTTTAAATTTTGACACAATCATTTTTTAGCTAAAACGATCATTTTCCAGCAACGAACTTTAAACATTTACAATTTTTGCAAAATAAGGGATGGTCTAACCCACAGGTACCCGAGCATTTATAAGGAGAATTATTTTTGGCTGAATATGGGCATGAGTATTCTGCTTCACGAACTCAACATTGACAGTGTTTTGATTCATTTGGATTCATTAGCTATTCTCCAGAGGAATTGCTGCACAGTTCCATCAGAAGAAAGAGTATTCCAACAGCAGCGCTAAAAGTAACAGGTACCACTCACCCGAGCACCGGAGAAAATAGCTGAAGAATACCAAACTGAGGTATGGAAAACCGAATACCTACAACCTGAATGAGGTATTAAGTAACCCTGCATAAGAGGTAAACTACTTAAAATAATAACTGGTGTGTATTCTGTGCAGAATGCGTGAAAAATGACATCAGGTATGCCAATACCTAAATAATAATCGGCGATTTTTGCATAATTGAAAAATACCTCAACACCAAACCAATAACTCGTTGAGGTATTTTATCAATACCTACAAAATACCAAAATATGTTATTGTAAATACCTGGATTACCGACCAGGTCTTGGTATGATAGGGGCTGTCCATAAACCACGTGGTCATTTTTTTTGGGACTTTTCAACCACCCCCCAACCCACCCCCCCCCCCGCGTGGTCATTAGTCCATACTAATTTTTTATTGGTCCACAAAGAGTTTACAAAATGGTTATTGGCCGAAACACCCCCCCCCCCCTAATGACCACGTGGTTTATTGACAGCCCCATACCTGATTTTGGTGTGCTCCACTTATGTGTCAGTTATGCATTGCTGCTCGGGAAATGTAATGGCAAATATTACGAACAATCCCGACTAGATGAGAAAATCAAAATTATTACAGGTTGTGTTATTTTGATACAATGATCAATGTTACAACGGTTGTTATAAAACATGTACCGTTAGTAGTTAACATAACATACATTCTAACCATATTCGTTCTAATTAAAACAAAAATATAACAAGTTTGAATATGACAATAACAGGATTATATCAACTTTGTTTGCTCAAACTTGCGTAATCAGACTAACGAGTCATGAGCGAGAAAAATGCACATATGACAATGCAGCTCGACACGAGCAGAAGAGAAATACATCCCCTGAAGGCAGAAATGGCAGCATGAATAGGCTGTTGAAGTGCAGGAAATTATCCATCGGAATGATATGCGGAGGTTTTATGCCACCAGCAACGGAGCACGTGGATTTTTTAGATTGGAACAATGAAGCTGTACACAGGACAGGATTAACAAAGTTAAAGACGGTTCCACCACCAATATTAGGGTAATTTTCCAATTGTTGCACGGCTAAAAACTCGCCTATTGTTGCACACTCCATGTTATTCTAATGAGGTGTGCAACAATTGGCGAATTTTTAGCCGTGCAACAATTGGAAAATTACCCTATTTATTATGGGGAAATTCAGCCCGAGGCTCGTTTATCCCCGACCACTAATATTGAATAAGATGTAGATGGCTTTACACGGCCTGAACATAATAAGGCATCTGTTAAAAATGAGGTCTTGGGTGAACTTCTTAAGCGTGGAAGAGAGCAGTTGCATTAATTCACTATATCAAGTTGGTTTCCATCACACTCCTTTATTACACCACTCAACCTAACTTCCAGAAGGTTTGACGGTTCTCAGGTCACTTGACTGTTGTAAAACGAGCAAAGAGAGGACTGCAACAAGGTTGGTAAAGCAAAAGATTTTTTTTTTGTCTTTATCTTGCTTGTGTGTGATCTATCAAGTGACTTTAGAATTGTCAATCACTTTGGAGGTTAGGTATCGTCAGGTATCATGGTAAAATCAGAGCTGGTAACTCTGCTTCAAAAGGTAACCGATATTCAGCGCCCCCTATACTGGTAGGTCCCCAAGGAAATGACTTCGCCATTGCGCCCAATTGTAAATTATTTCAGGAAAGCCTCTCCATGCATTATTATTTCATGAGATTGTTTAGAAATTATCGTGGAAGGAACATTCTTGCTGGAATTCTTTTTATGAGTTTAGCAAAAAATCTTCTTAAGATTTATAGGCAATTCTCAAGAATTACCTCCAGGGACACCGCCAGAAATTCTCTTGAGTATTCTTGCTGGAATTTTCAGGAATGTTTACGGAAAAAAGATTCAGGCATAATATGCTAGAATTATAAAGCAAGAATTTCTCTAAAAATCCCCTCAAAATCCCTTTAGAATATATCCCTCTCCGTGGATTTCTTTGAACATTATTTTCAAGGATTCCTCCAAAGATTCTTTCAGAAGGAATTTTCCATGGAACTTCGTCAAGGGTTTCGCAAGAATTTACTCAAAAGATTCATCTTTCTACTGGTACACGGGTTTCCTCAGGAAATTCTCCAACGGATTTTTCCTGGAATCTCTTCAAAAAATCTCAATCAAAATAAAAAAATGTTTCTGATTTTTTCTAAGAATTACGGAGGTATCTTCAGGCACTCTCCTAGGTATAATCCTAGACATTTATCCAGACATTTACATGTTCCATTATTCATTAATCCATTTATTCAGTGGTTTTCTTGGGCATTTATTTAAAAATTCCTCCTTCAGGAATTCTTTCAGTTTTTTTTTTCAAAGATTCTCTCAACAAACCCTGCAGAAATTACTCAAGAATTTCTCGTTTGAATAACTGCAAAGGGCTCTCGTGTTCTTCTTGGCAGTACTTCAAAGATTGGTTCATAAATTAACTCATTCATTTCCTTCAGTGGTTCTCCGAAGAGTTCGTCTAGGATTTTTTATTGTTTATGTAGGGGCCCATATAGCCGAGGCGGTAAACGCACGGGTATTCAGCATGACCATGCTGAGGGTGACGGGTTCGATTCCCGGTCGGTCCAGGATCTTTTCGTAAAGTAAATATCCTTGACTTCCTTGGGCATAGAGTATCTTCGTGCCTGCCACACGGATATACACATGCAAAATGGTCATTGGCAAAGGAAGCTCTCAGTTAATAACTGTGGAAGTGCTCATAGAACACTAAGCTGAGAAGCAGGCTTTGTCCCAGTGAGGACGTTACGCCAAGAAGAGAGAGAGAGAGAGTAGGATTTTCTTCTGAAATTTCTCCATATAGCAGTTTAAGAATTTGTGTGTACAAATCTCTTCAAAACTTGTATGAGAGATTCCTTCAGAGGGATTTCCGAAAATTCCTTCTGAAAAGCCTCCAGGGATCCATAAGAAGTTTATTGAAGGATATGTCAAAGAACTCCAACCTTACCTTTGTCTGCGATTTCAGCAGACATTTGTTTGGAGATTCCTTCAGAATTTCCTCCAAGGTTTTTCTGCAAGAAATTCCTTCAGATGTTTCTTGTTTTTCTTGGAATTGCTTACAGAATTCGAGTCGGTTTCCACAGTAGGGCGATGGAAGTGCGAGTGAAAAATCCGGGTTCAGAATCGCGCTACAATATTCGTTGGTCAGTCGGTTTTCTCGGTAGAGCCATGCAAGCGCGAGTGTGGAATGCGGAATCAGATTAGCTTGAGAATTTTCGAATGGCAGACAATTTTCAGGTAAGAGTGATGGAAGTGCGAGTGAAAATTCCGGGATCAGAATCGCACTACAATAATCGTAGATCAGTCGGTTTCCACGGTAGGGCGATGGAAACGCGAGCACGAAATCCGGGATCAGTGGTCATCGTGATCAAATAAATCATAATCGTGATGAAGACCGCGACGTGTATTTCCATATAACTAGTGGATCATATCACCTAACAGAGGTGGCTCCTAGATCCACACCTTACCCTACCCTACTAACCACCATTCCTTCCCGTGACAACTGTGGGGATGCTGTGGATTCCACGGTTTCTAGTAGCAACGGTTGTCGAACTAACATTCCTTCCCTTTCCTGATGACCGTAAGGACGTGGCCAGCGCCGTTATTGACTTTAAATAGCTGAACTCTCGAATTGTGCACATTGAGAATGGTTAGCTAGTCCCAAGCTTTCACATTCATTGGCTCTCTGTGCAACTTCGATTGTTCTGTTCGATCAAATTCATCAGCGTAAACCGACACTCAATTCTTCAGATTTGTGCTCTTGAAAATTCGAGATGTGGCTTCGTCATATCCTAGGAACAATCCTTCAGGAATTTCTTATAAATTCATTCAGGGATTCATTAAAGATTCTTCTGAAAATCCCTGGAAGAATATCTGAGCAAATTCTGCACGGATCGCTAAAGACATCCTAGGAGATAGTTCTAATGGAACTGCAAGACCAATTTCTTTAAAAAATCCTTGTAGGAATTTCTACAAAAATAATTAAAGGAAATTCTCAAAGAATTCTTCCAGAAACCCTGGGAAAATTTCTCAGCACTTCCTGTTTTTCGTAAAGTTATGTCAAGACATTTTTAGAAGAATTTCTGAAAATCTCCTTGAAGAAATCTCTTGCTGAAATTCATAAAGAAATCCCTGTGATTCTGAAGAAATCTCTGGGGATAAAAATATCTCCTCAAAGGAATTTCAGAAGGAATCTCAGTAGAAATTTCTTAAAGAAACCCTGAAGAGTACTGTTAAGGAAGGACAATTTCCCCTGAAATGTGAGCTGGAGCCTCTCATTCTATGAAGTTTTGCGAAACTCCACAGCACGTTTGAATGAATCTCTGGAGGAAAAAAAATCCCCGGAAATTCTTGAAGAAATCCCAGGTAGATTTTTAAAGAACTTCTTTAAGAAACGTGTCGGTAAATCCTTGGTAAAATACCTAGAATAACAAAAAATGTGAGGATATTTTTAAGAAAATTCCTGGAGAAAACATTTAATAAAATGCTTGAAGGTTTTTATGAAAGTTTTCTTGGAAAAATATGTGGTAGAACTTCGGAAAACAAAATCCAGAATACAAGACAAACGCATTATTAATCGAGAAAGATACCCAGAAAGAACTCGTGAGATAGTTTTTAAGAAAATTCCGTACAAATTCCTAAGAAATATTATTGAATAAATTTCTTATATGATTCGTGGAGAAATTATTGGAGTTATCTGCTATTGGAGGCTCGACTGTTGGGATTCAACTTTCTCTTAGAAACGGCTACGCAGTCTTTTAACAGTGAAACGATGTTTATTAACTGCCCAACGTTTCGACACGGGATTAGTGTCTTCATCAGGGGAAATTAACTTGGTCGTTCTGGTCTTGTGTTTTGTCTAACTGTAACTGTCCTGGTAATGTTTTTTGGTATATGACTTAATGAATTGTTTTAACTTTTAACGGACAATTGGCAATGGCGCAATTTCGCGTTTAGAATCTCCCCAGTTTTGTTCGAATATTACGAATTTCTGAGGGAATATCGAGAAAATGTTCTGAAAAAAAAACAATGTAAGATCTTATTAGAGAATCTTAGAGAGTATTTCTGAAGAAATCCCTTATGAAATTATTGATAATTAGTGGTGAATGCCTTTTCAGGGTTAAGTCTCTCTAACGAATCCCCATAGAATGTAATTCTTGGTGGAGTTTCAGGAATACCCTATAGACATACACCTAAAAAATCTTGAAGAGGTTATATCAGAAGAAAGCCCTGGAGAAATTTCTTGAAGAATTCCTGGAAGAATGTCTGAAAAAAAGGAGAAATTTCTGTAAGATACTTTGATAGATTTGAAGGTCAAATTCCTGTAGTAATTTCTGAATGAATCCATTGATTAATATTGGAAGAAATCCATAGTAGATTTTCTTGGAATCCTTGGAGAAATTTATGGAGAAATCTTAAAGAATCGCTGATTGAATTTCTGAAGGAATCCATGTATGATTTCTTTCCTGACAAAATCTTTGAAGGATTTTTTTTATTAACCCTTTGCAAGCTTTTCTGAATGATTTTGTGAAGAAATTTCTAATGGATCTTCTAACAAAAATTCCGATAGAAATTCCGGGGAAAATTCTAAAGCGATGTATGGAGCCTTTCCAAAAGGATTTCTTGAAGGATAATTTAAAGAAATCCATGGAGCAATAAAGAAAGAAATCTCCATGAATTTCACGACAATTTCGAAAAATAATTCCTCTTCCGCTCTGACATTCATGCACAATGCATACAACTGAAATGTCAGTGTCAAGCCTTGGTTGAGAAACACTGTTCCACCACCTATCTAGGCAGTATTTCCTTTCAAATCGTGAAGATATAAACACACAGCCAAAAAAGTGAATAAAACTCCCAAACAACACGCTTAAGCTCTTCATCAACAACGGCGACGACGAAACAACCCACAAAAAAAAACGAAACGAATCAAACAATCATGAGAAATTTGAATATTTCCGTAACGCAGCGTGGAGTTGGCACGCGGAAGAAAACAATCGCCTCCGTTCGTCGCGCCACCATCGTCCATCCTCATCGCGATCGCCACGGTTCCAACAACGCACGATGAGTAGGTACATATTTAATCGCCGCTAGACCGCGAGCGTGTAGACAGCAGCAGAAGGTTTCGATGGTCAACTGGGGGAACCGCGTGGCCGGCAGGCCGGCCGGCCATCACCTTTACGCTGCGGCGAAAGACGAGGGCGTTACCACCGCGTAATGTCTCGATTTCACCTCCGGAAGTGGTCTCTCGTAAGATCCCGCATCGAGTCGCATTTGAAACATCTCACTTTCCTACGATCTTAAGACAAATCGGCCCAAAAATGACTGTCGATGCTTTCGATCTTTTTCTTGGAACGGAAACAATTGATCCCACAGTCTGAGGATGGTGTGGTTTCGGAGTCCAATGTATGCTGTTGTATATTAATTATTCTACTCCAAGGCCTCCCTCGGTAAAAATTCATTCACGTACCAAATCGGCAGCGCTGTTCATCGCGTAATGTGTTAGATCCAGCTACTTAGTGGAATACGTCGGCGGACTACTAATTTCGATCGATTGCCAATAGCTTGTTAGCTTCGGGAAAGTGCAATGAGTTTTGAAAGTTGCTCTATGACAAGAGATGTCGTGATATTACGTTTAGGCATATCGGTAAAATAAATTTGGGCATGGGAGTCCGTCACATTTTCGCAATCTCCTCACAAAGTTTTGCACACCGTGCATCGTTGCTTTGATCGATCAAGCTGATCAGCTTTCCAGGAAAATGCTTCTCGCCTATTGTACCATTGATCATTTTGTCAGGGGGTTCGATTTGGGTGTCCATTTTTAAAGACATAAAGATCTCCTTTTCTCGTCAGCACATCAAGAATTGTTCAGACGTGGAAGCTTTACTAGTAGAATTTTTGAACGGTCTGTTATTTTTTATTTGGTTTTAGCATTTTTACACCAAAATCTGTTATGTATTTCTAGTGATTTGTTTATGATTTGTCGGCAAAAGCCTTAGCACGATAACGATCACATCTGTCTTGCTTTGTAGAAACATCTCTACAGATGATGTCCTGACTGGCCTTTCTCAAAAAACCTAAGCGAGTTTCTTTGTAATCCATTACGAATAACACTAGTTACCAACATGTTTGAACTAGGTAAGCTGATGATCATTTTTAGTGTAGAATAATGGCCTGAGTTCGAAAACGTGAGGGAAAAAAATTACAGTATTTAGATTGGATGTTTTTTTTTCGGCTTTCCATAAAAGACTGTCGATTTGAAATTGATTTTTATTTTATTTTAACCCTCTAATACCCAAATTTTTGATTTTGACCTAAATATCATTTTTCGTCATGTAAAATCGATTTAAACATGTTTTGGAAGATGATTCTTTTTAATTCTCGATTTCGTGAATTTCAGTTTTTGATTTTTCTAATTTTTATTTTTGCACATTCCCACACTTTTATATTTTTTCTGGAAGCCTATTTGGGGTACGGATTTTTTGAGATGAAAACATTTTGAGATTTTATGATTATTGTTGAAATATTTTTATTTTAAAATTTTTTCATGGAAAATTTTATTTTCCGTGTAATTTTAAGGAAAATAATTTTAGAGTGTATTCGATTCCCTTAAACTATTGAACTAGGATAGAATGATTTGGGAAAAATTTAAAATATGTTAATTGTAGCGATTCAAAGCAAAATAAACAATGACTTCTGAAAGGTGACTAAAACATCAATTTTTCAATGATTTTTAAAAAATGTAAGTATGCTTCAAAATACACCAAAAATTATTTTGAGATGTACAAAACAGTCCTAAATATCAGCCAAAAATATAAAAATTTTGATTTTCCACGAAACAAAAATTACAAAAATGCTCAAACTATACCCCGTCTAAAGGCGGGATTGGGTATTAGAGGGTTAAGGCAAAGTTGCTCCATTCATACATTTCTTTTTCCGTAACCAATACTGTAACCGTAACCAATACTGTAGCTGGCTAACACCTGAAGCATTACATTGAGAAAGAGTTTTTTTTTATTGATTTTTTCTTACTGGAAAAAAAAAATAAAAATCATCATAAATTTTTGGAAATTTTGCTCAAATTTAAGGAGATTGGCCTATATAATCACCAATATCTCAAATCCCACTGATTTGATGCAAAAATTATGTTCAGATGATCGAAACATATTATATTCAGCTTTTTATTTACGGAAAATATTGAAAATTGGTTTTAGTAAATTCCATATTTTAAAAACTGTAGTGCTCGATTTTCAGAAACAACTCAAAAACTGTTCTACTTAAAATTTGATGAAAAACGATCTGAATATCAGCACATAATTATGCATTGAAGAATTTAGTTGTTGATAGAAGATCACGACTTTCGTTTTATTTTGCTGTACGAGTGTAATCAACAAAATTCTTAGCCGGTGTTCTTATGAGACCCACTAATGTAAGAGTGGTTTGCAATGCTTGGAAATTGGTTCGTTATTAGAAAAATATCTGAAGGATTTCTTTTTCTAGCTCCTCCACATTGTGCAGTATTATCCACCAACATTTCACCTGGACATGGAATATTAAACGAACGATTGCAATGTTTTGCCTTTCTCGTTCACCTAAGTGTTCACTCAACAAACGAATTTTCGATAGAAGGCTCTCAGGGTCAAGTCACATATACCAACCAACTCAGTTTAACGAATTGAGATGAAGTTTTTGTGTATGTACAGTGTATCAAACAATTGTCCGTACAGCAATTTTTTCGTCAAAATATTTTATGTTTATAACTTTTTTATACGCCAATCAAAAGCGATGAAATTTTGAACAATCATAATCAATACACAGGGGATACTCAAAATAACTGGGACAGGCAAAATTTTCACTTTTCAAAAAATGTTCAACTGGCTGTAACTTTTCGAAAAGGGCATCAAATATTCTCAAATTTTTAATGTGAGTTTACCAACTAGTTGTGTATCAGTGGTTCAATTTTGAAAAAGATCGGGCTATTCTACACGAAGAAATAAAGGTTCTTGAAAAAGGTATAATTATTCGATAGTCAACTTTGAGCTGTTATATCTCCGGATTCAATGAACCGAATGCAATAAAATTTTGATCATTTATGACTTATATAATGAGCTATTAAAAACTTTTGACTAAACTTAAAATTCTTTACACGAAACAAAATCATAACGATTAGATTATTTTTCTAATATAACACCAATTTATACAAAACTTCATCGTCGTTTCAAAATTCGAGATAGTAATTATAGTGCATTTAAATTCCCTCTAATTGACTTGAATATATTTATGTTTCAAAGGAAAGCAACTAAATAGCCGGCATTAAATTGAAAAAGTAATGGGATGCATATGAAAAATGTATAAATTTACTAAAAAAAACATAGAATAAATGAAAGTGCTATAACTTTTTTTCTTATTAATAGTTTCAACTTAGGTTAACTGTTTTCCAAATTTAATTATATAAGTCATAAATGATCAAAATTTCATTGCATTCGGTTCATTGAATACGGAGATATAACATCTCAAAGTTGGCTATCGGATAATTATACCTTTTTCTAGAATCTTCATAACCTCGTGTAGAATGGCCTAATCTTTTCCAAAATTGAACCACTGATACACAACTAGTTGATGAACTTGCAGTCAAAATTTGAGAATATTTGATGCCCTTTTCGAAAAGTTATAGCCAGTTGAACATTTTTTTTAAAAGTGAAATTTTCACCTGTCCCAGTTTTTTTTAGTATCCCCTGTATTAAGGCTCCATTGGTAAAATCTTGAGCGAGATTGAATAAGTTTTCTGAAAGTTATAGAACTTTTAGTAAAACTTATAAGATTTATAAACGAGTTTTTATAATATTATATCTTAAAATGTACTTCATGAAACTTTTTCTTTTTTTTGTTGTGTTACAGCTTTTATCTAAGGCTTCCAAATGCAGCATTGTTTGAGGTTTTATAATCACGATAAAAAATAAGAAAAATCTGTATATGTTCAGAGTATTTTTTTGAATTTTGTCATGTTTTGATCAATAAAAGTGCCAAGTGGTTTCAATTTCTTAAAACTTTAATAATGTAATATTTGTATACAGGACCTACTAAACTATAGATGCAGAGTAGGTCCTATGTATTTTTCGTTCAATTAATGCATTTTTATTAGTGGCAAATGCTTGGCAGATTATATTTGCAAAATATGGTAAACTTATAAACATCATCAACTACATAAGCAGATTTTTCATATTTTTTTGTAGTGAACAAATTAACCACAACAGGATTGTGTATTGAATATGCATGTGTTAGTTTGAAAATATTCCATGCAATATTCTTTGAGATATAGATAAATGAAATTATGTTTAAGTCAAGTTTTACTAAAAGTTCTATAACTTTCAGAAAACTTATTCAATCTCGCTCAAAATTTCACTAATGGAGCTTCAATATTTCAGCGTTTTTGATTGACGTATAAAAAGTTATGAACATTTGAATGAAAAAAATGTTTGATGAAAAATTTGCTGTACGGACAATTGTTTGATACACTACTGTATGTGTGTGTATGTATGTCTGTGTACAAAAAAGTTCACTCACTTTTAAGGCAATTCCCATTGACCGATTTTTCGGATTAAAGCTCGAGTCAAACCACATTGTTTGCTATTAAAAATGGTCCGGAACGGTTCCGTAGTTATGGCCATTTTAGTGATCCGGTCCAGCACCGCTAGAACTGGCCGTATATAAAACTGAACCAAGTCCCATCAAGCGACACATCAAACTGCGCCGATTTGTGTAGCCTTTAGCATGATTAACGACGAATTCTGTGCGGAAATCAACACTGGAGACCGGAAATTCCACGATGTCAGCCCAAAATTCAATTTGGCAGCCTAATATTCAAGATGGCGGCTCAAAATTCATGACGGCGGCCGTTTAATGAAGTTTTAGACTCTAAAACCATGTAAAATGGGTATAGCTGGTATGGGAGAGACTTAAATCCAAAGTGGCGGCTCAAATTGTAATATAGCGACTTTTTCTGAGGGTTTGAGGCTCAAACATCAAAAGCCAGATAAACGATAAATTATCCTAGGTTAAAATACTCAAATATAAAAATATAAAAATTTAAAAAAAAGATAAACGATATGGTTTCTGGTGTCATGAAATGGATCTCTATTGAACGTATGAAAGTGCGATATTCATCAACATGTGACTTTGTTTTGTTGAAAAAGGTTTTCAAAGGCACGAGAAAGGCGCCATCACCACTAGGTGGATTAATAAGGTTTTTTTTTTTCAATATTCAATTTAGAAATATCCTTAGAACATAAACGCATTAACGTTGAAAGAGTTTGTAATATACCTTTTTGGGCAAGTTATTTTATGCACTTTTTTATGCCTTGCATGAACAAAAGGAGAGTTACGGAGAGCCAATATTGTGCATAAGAAAAATGTCACTATGATGGTAACTATGGCAATGGCGAACAGGGGGCGTTTACAAGGGAGAGAAAAGGGAGGGTACAGGGGCGTTTTAGCGGGTTTACAAGCGTTTCAGCAGGATACCCGGAATTCTTAAGGGTGTTTCAAGGATTCCCAGGTTCCGGGCGGTCTCTGCACTTCAGGAGGTCTCAGGAAAGTACCAGGGGGGCCTCAAGAGCGCTTCAAGGGGTCTCAGGGGTTCCAGGAGTTCCAGTGGTTCTCGTAGGGTTTCTATGAAGATTTAGGAGCATTTCAGGAAGTTTCTGAGAGTCTAAGGTGCATTGCATGGGGTTCGTGTGGGTTTCAGGAAGTTTTAGATGATTGTTTGGTGGATTTCAGAGGCGTTACGCAGGGATTATCGGGGATTTATAAGGGTATCAGGTGCACTACGCGGGGTTCGGGTGCGTTTTAGGGGGATTTCTGGGGCATTTCATGGAGCTTCAGAGAATTTTTGGCGGGCTTCAAAGGCGTTATACCGGCGTTTTCGGGGACATCAGAGGGTACCAGGTGCGTTAACCCTCAAGTGATCGCGCTGTTGAATTTTGTACAACAGGTTGAAAAAAATCCCGCTTTTTTACTAAGCATTAGCGTGGTGCTGGCGGTGGTGGACAACCGCGCGAGTTACGGAACGTTGAATTGAGTCCGAGAGGGTTTTTGAGAGGGTTTCCGAGGGGGCCTGGAGTGGCATTTCAGGAAGTTCCGGAGGATTTTCAGAGACCCCTTCATGAAAACCCTTGAAACCCCTTCAAAACGCCCCTGAAATGCCTTAAACGCCACAGAAACCTTCATCATTCTATTGAAATGCCCTTGAAACACTCTTAAATGTGTTCCAGACAAACACTAACTAACAATTTAACAAAGTTAAATTTGGATAACAATACTCCTCGAAATAATTGCCAATGGATAGATGAAGAATGAATCATAGATTAAAATGTTGTCATTTGGAACTCCAATCATTACAGCGATTTATTAAAGCTAAACAGTCTATGGTGTAGAGAAGGACAAATCTCTGGCTGTTATATAAGCAAATGAAATGAAATTATTTACGTATACAGTGTAATTCGTATCAACTACCTATCAATCCAAGAGGGGATGATCACTAAGCACTAGTAGTCAATGAATATTTCTGCAGTATAGTCAGGAAGAACAGCTTTTGAATAAAAGAATGCAAAATGTCTGATTGAAAAATAAGTACTCAAAGATTTGATCATTATTTCAATAACAAAACTTAAAAGAACAGCCTATAAATTTAAGAAGGAGAAAATCTTGAACAAGGAATTAAACTAAATTGCCATTAAATATCACATAAACACAACTTGAAACTACTGCATTTAGCAGCCTATCAACAAAAGTAGGAAAAATTTCCTATAGAAATATTAGTGACTGGAATTCATATGATTTATATAACAGTACTATAATGTTTCTATCAATGAGCATCAACAAATACTCATCAAATACTTTTTCTTATAAGTGAAACACACCAACTGAGACTACTAAAATTTTTGATCATTTGACCTTTCGTCCTTCGTCCTTCTGCCCTAAAGCCAGTTTTCAAGCCTAGGCAATGACTAGATATGAAGGTGTGCGAAGTTGTCACTTTCCGGGTAACAATTTGATGCTCTACAAACATTTGAACAAAAGCTGAGCATAAGAGGTACAATCTTTTATTCAGCTCCTAAACATCTAATTTTTGTGATTTTATTCAACCTTTAGCTGATTCGAGGTTCTTTGAAAGGCTGTTTTAAGGTGAATATATAACGAAGCCACACCTCGAATTTTCAAAAGCACAAACCTGAAGAACCGAGGGTTAGTTTGCGCTGAAAAGTTGATCGATTGGTCACCACCAGCGGGTCACCAATCGATCAAATTTTCAGTGCAATCCGTCTTTTGGTTCCTCAGATTTGTGCTCTTGAAAATTCGAGGTGTGGCTTCGTTATATATTCACCTTAAGGTGAAACATCAAGAAATTCCATTGCAATTTTGCATACAAACTTGAGAGGTACAAATCTGACGAACGATGCATCGAACCAAGCCGCACTTGTTAATCCTGGCTTTGCTCACTTCCAAAACGAAGCAGCTTTTCCAAATCGAGTGCGTTTACGAATTTTTACACTGAAAATATATTTTGTTTCATTGTACGAAATCGCTCGTCATGTTTACAAATGCCATTCGTTGTTTTCTGCAACGAAAAGCTTCGTAATGTGCATGAGTTCTTTTCGTACAAAATTGCTCCGACACATTTTTCTGTCTCTTTTTTTTTGTCGGAATGACAATAAACATGCTTAAAAAAAGACCACACATTCGTCCATTTGGATATCACAGGCTTCGAATCACGTATCTTCTGAATGATACCTACCAGTGCTAACCACCCATCTGTGGGCGCTTGTTGAAACCATCCGAAAACAACCAGAACGCTTTCCACTTTGGTTCTCTTTATAAATAACTTTTACTTCCAACCGAGTGCATGTTTCCTTTCCTCTTCTCGCACACGCACCGGCATATGCTCATGAAAACAGGTTGCTTTGTTTTCTCTGCGATCCAATCAATCGTCAGTGATGACTGCAAAACTTTGTTGCATTCTACGAAGCAAAATTTTCTTTTTACGCATGGTTAGTAAAAAAGTTTGACATTTGTATGTTTTGTTTTATTCTACACAGCTGGAGCTAAAATCTACGAATGAGCAAGTTGACCGCGTGTCGGATTCGTGATTTCGTACATGATACTACTCCATTTGTATTGTTTCAGCATGGTGGTACGAATGGACCGTACATTATACGCAAATTGCTTTCAATTTACGAAAACTAGTGTTACGAAACATATTCGTTGAGGTTTAACGAAAGAATATTCTGAGTGTAAGATTGGTGCTCCTAAAATCGTGAGTAGGGGTTCAAGTCGGCCATTGTGGCAGCCATATTTGTATCCTCTGAAGTTTATCCTTAAAGCTTAATATGCGCTTAATAAGTAATTATTTAAATTTATTTTTACCAGAAGAAATGATTCGGAATGTATAAATTATATCTGTGGGAAAAACTGAGAATCGAACTCGGACCTCCTGATTCATAGTCACTCACCTTAGAACCTACACCACACACAATTGTATAGTATCCTCGAAAACAAGAGCATTACTTGTTGTGTCTGAATTGTGAAGATCGTTAGTTGAACTAAGCGGCTTAGTCTAAGCCTGTATTGATGCTAAAGAAGCGATGAGAACTTCACGAAAACATGCTTGGGTCAGCTGTCAAAAAATATTTGATTAAAGGTTGAACAACACATTAATTCTGCATGTTGGTGTATGCTTTAAAGCTGGTTACACATATGAAGAATATACTAATCAACTTGATATTCAGCCCATATCTGTATTGCTGATTATAGAGATGGAACAAGCCATACCCCAGACAAATATTCAGCTGTCATTGTGTACAGCCACTGATACCATTAACCAGCCACTATTCAGCATTCATAGTTACTTGGGATTGTCAATTAGGCAATTTCACTTATTTTGCTTTGATTGTTTGTCAGCACTTGCGCTTTCGTTTGCTACGAAGACCTTTCAGGGTCATATAAAAAACATAGGTTCAACTACACATGAGGGGGTTAGAAGCAAAGGGTGTAAGTGACTAATCCCTGTTTCGAGTAAATGAGACTCAAAGATTTCACCAATGTTTCATGCCATATAAAATGTGAGGAGTTTCAATCTAACGATCGTGTAAATAATATCACAAAAGTTCAGAAAAGCTCAAAATCTTAAGATATTTTTAACATGCTCAGTTGAAAAACGTCACTTACACCATTTACATGTAGGCCCCTTGCATGCAAATATTTGGTAATTATTTTTATCAATATCTAGGCTGATACTAATATCATTTTGACTTTTTGTCCCCCTCCCCTCTTCATAATGTTTTGGCTATATTTTAAATTTTGAGGGGGCAGATAAAAATATTTAACACAATATCGCGTCTTGCTAAAAATTCTTTAACAAATCTGATGAGTTTTTAATATTTTTTAGATTAAATGCTTTATTATTTTTATTCCCCCTCGACCAGCCATAGAAATGGTGGACAAAAAGTAAAATAAATATTTGTAACGGCCTTAGTTACGGGACCTTATCCATAAACAACCATGCGTCTCCATTGATATTGAAATCATAAAAAAAAACTAACAAGTAAACCAAAAATGTGGAAAATTACGGGAAAAAACCCAAGGAATTTTATCAATAACTAACTGTCCCGGCAAACGTCATGCTGCCTACCTACTGTGTTTTTGACAGGCAGCTCTGTAAAAAAATGCCCCGTAAAATGAAATTTCAAACTTTCTCGTTTTCAGTAAGTTACCGGTCGATTTTTTAATTTTTTTTTCGTATGAACACGTCGCAGCCCTGCACGAATGAAACACTGAAAGAATGGTGTAGATCCGTTGGTCCGTTCTCGAGCCTATTCGTGACATAAAAACACCATTCCATTTTTATTTATATACAGTGTATCAAACAATTGTCCGCACAGCAAATTTTTGGTCAAAATAATTTTTCATTCAAATATTTACAACTTTTTTATACGTCAATCAAAAACGCTGAAATTTTGACCAATCATAAACCATATATTGCAGCTCCATTGGTAAAATTTTGAGCGAGATCGAATAAGTTTTCTGAAAGTTATAGAACTTTTAGTAAAACTTTTAGGATTTTTGAACACATTTTTAAAACATTATATCTCAATATGTAGTCGATGAAACTTTTTCATTCTTTTTTTGTTACAGCTTACACCTAAGGCTTTCATATGCAGCTTCGTTTGAGGTTTTATATTCACTACAAAAAATATGAAAAATTTGCTTATGCAGTTGACGGTATTTAAAAAATCACCATATTTTGAACATATAACCTGTCAAACGTTCTCTACCAATAAAAGTGCATTAACTGAACAAAAAATGCATAGGACCTACTCTTCATATGTTGTTTAGTAGGTCCTGTATAAAAATATTACATTAAGTGAGTTTAAAAAAATTGAAAACACTTGGCACTTTTATTGATCAAAATATGATAAATTTCCAAATAATACTCTGAATATATACAGATTTTTCATATTTTTTGTAGTGATTATAAAACCTCAAACGAAGCTGCATATAAAAGCCTTAGGTATAAGCTGTAACACAAAAAAGATCGAAAAAGTTTCATCGACTACATATTGAGATATAATGTTTTAAAAATTTGTTCAAAAATCCTGAAAGTTTTACTAAAAGTTCTATAACTTTCAGAAAACTTATTCGATCTCGCTAAGAATTTTACCAATGGAGCTGCAATATATGGTTTATGATTGGTCAAAATTTCAGCGTTTTTGATTGACGTATAAAAAAGTTATAAACATTTGAATGAAAAATTATTTTGACCAAAAATTTACTTTACGGACAATTGTTTGATACACTGTAGATTTTATGGACTAACCTGCCAGGTTGCTATATAATAATAATAATGATGTTATTCAAAAGTAGTTAAAAACCCGAACTGAGTTAAACAGATTTATCTAGAAACACCCGATTTTTAGTAACAAGTGAAGTTCCTTCTATTCCCACAACAACCATAGAACTATTTCCGGTTTAGACATAACCTTTTTTGTTTGGATCTCCTAAGCTTTCCTACGATGGTGGCAGTATCGTATCTACGGGCACGTCATCAGCAAACAAAGTGGCCTAAATGATATTTCTCGGCACTGGCTGAGCAATATCTGTGAAAAGGAGGACATTTAATAAAGTGCAAGCGCTTCGCAATAGTCTAGTCGAGCCAATCGAGCAACGAACAACCACCGAGATCAAGAAGAGTAGCACACCCGTAAATCGTGGGGGGGGGGGGCGCAAAACAAGATGAATGGCAACAAACTTTGACGATCCGCAACCCCAATCACCCCAGCAACCCTTTCTGTGTGCTGCTCAGTGCGCGGGGAGCAAAAAAGTGAGCGAAGATGATTTTGACGCGGCGGCGATGGCTTAGCAGCATAGTTTTAGGTGACTTCGACCTCGACTACGTGAGCTTGGCTTCATTCGGCTCGACGACGGCCAGTCATTTGCTGGTGGAAGAAACCTACATAGATAGGCATCAGCCAGCGCCAGCGGTGGGTTTGGAGCTGGTCGGTGGAGGCGAATGGTACGGTAGAGGTCGTTCCACATTGGAATCACTTTGATGGGACTTGCGCTCTGCTTGTATCATACACCGGTATAGGTTTTGCGATGTTGGCGTCTGTTTTGTGGGTCTTTTTGTAGTCCGAACCGAGTCCTAATGATTCAGGAACCAGTATACGGTACCGAGTCATATCAAGTTGTGGTAGGTTTTGATTTTGTAAATCTTAGATGACAAGATGTTCAATCTCTTATGATGTTTAACTGCCACCTATGATCCCAAGTGGTTCTATGGTGTAATGGTTAGCACTTTGGACTCTGAATCCAACGATCCGAGTTCAAATCTCGGTAGAACCTGATCGATCTTTTTTATAAGCAACAACAAAAGCATACTGAGAACTGTAGAAACCTAGTTGTAGTCTTCTTGCTATATATCTTATAGTTAAGCTGTTGATTCCCAACCACACCTTCATTAATTTAGTACCGCGTCTCACCTCCTACTTAACATCGGGGAAAATAAAAACACAAAACTGCTCTCTTCCAGGCCGTCGCCACCGGCTATCAAGAAGTAGGGAAGTGAGTGAGTACACACGGGAACCAACGGAGCGTTTTGCCACTTTGGTGTGTTCATTGATATTCAATTCAAATTCATGCCCTCCTGAACATTTTTATGGATTTATTTTTGTCTTCTCAGCTATTTTACTTTTCGCGGTCGTTTCCTTCTCGCTGCTCGCACGTATACCCTCTCTACATATTTTCCTGATTGTTATTATATATTTAATTTTTGTTTCACCCGACTTTGCGCACCTTCGTGAGTTGTTGTCTCTCACCTTCCTGGCTTCGGCTTGATCGTTGTTGGTCCGCCGCCAGCCACTCGAGTGTGTTATTTGTTGCCCATTTGCCTCTGTTTTACTTTATACATATTTTTAGTATAATATCCGCATATCTCTATACAAACAGTGGTCGTCGTCGTCGTCATCGTGCAGCTACAAACAAAAAACCGTTTCACAGTCTCTCTATCATCGCATCGGCAGCGTGGACCTAGCAAAACGAACCCAAGCAAGCGTCCACGGTCTCGTAGGTTTAATCGTAGCAGGCGGCACTGGCTGGTTGGCTGGATTGGAGATATCGCTTGGTATTGCGGATTTTTAGAAAAATTTCCACTCTGCGGTAGCCGTCGAGTTCTACCGCAGCTGTCAAAGTCCTACCGCAGGAGGCTTGAAAATCATCCTATCATTGAAACTGAAGGCCAAATCGAAGCATGCTTGCAAGGTGATTTGAACTGAAAACCAACAACAAACAATGATCATCGGTGTCGTATCCAAGGCATCGCTAGGGCTCGCTAAGGTAGATCGATGATACCTCAGTGAAAATCAGTAGTCTGACAGCTGCGGTAGCTTTTCGTTCTACCGTAAAACGGAAAGTTTTCTCTAAATTAGCAATAACAGAGCTTTTGGCGGTGTGATCCACCAGGCAGGAATCGGATTGCTTCGACCAACTTGCCGGCCGCGTGCGAGCGAATGAGCGATGAGGATGCGATGCGATTCGATTCGATGGATGGATGGATGGATGGGGTTGTGCACGTGTTTACGTATGGCTTAGTAGATAAATTGACATGGATGTGTGGTGGTAAACAGTACATATTAGTATGCCAACGAAGCAGCGTTGTTCAGCAGTACTAGGCCCGTTGATTAGGTACGCTACGCTGATAACGAGATATGTGTAACGCAGATAGTGGCGGCTTCGGCTGTCTTTGGATGACACAATGGCATAATAGAGTGACGTTTTCGTAATAAATCAATTATCGAAATGCGGTGTGATAGGAAGAGCAAACATGAGGGGCGTGAGAGCGATGATGGTCAGCCGACGAATGTTGCATACATAATTGGGCATTGCGATTTGGGTTTATATTTGGTTTGATTATAGATGTTCGGCGAATTACTATTACATATGTGTATAGTATGATTGACGAGAACATACATAAATATTTAGAAAATTACCACAAATGACAATACTTTGTATTTGCTACATAGAAAAATTCCAATTTATACACTTTCAGCAGAAAAAATCCAATTGAGTATTTTGTTATTGACCCAATACCAAAACTTTATTTTGACTAAACCATGAACTGCCCTTTTACATGTCAGTTCCATGTCGTTTCTAATGCAAATCATATTTTTGACATTTTTATTGGCAGTTATGATATACATACAGACACCTACTTATAAAATTTAATCCATTTATCAACCGGCTTGAAAACTATCAGTGTTGATTTGGGGGAGCATTTGTATAGTTATTTATGCAATTCAGTATTATAATTACTATTTTATATAACTCCTTTTGATATCATAATGGCCATTTTTTTTCAGAACTGGTAAATTATGCAACTGAAATGAGTTGCATAATGCAAAATAGTTGCATAATTTAATGAGTTACAAAAAGTTGATTTTTTCAGCACGAGGCTTGCCGAGTTGGATAAAATGAAGAGTGCTGAAAAAATCGAGTTTTGCAACGAGTTCCATACAAAATGTTATGCAATAATTTTCTCATAATGCAACTCATTAGAGTCATTAGATTTTTTCAGCACGAGTCGTACATTTATCCAACGAGGCTTGCCGAGTTGGATAAATACGAAGAGTGCTGAAAAAATCGAGTTTTGCAACGAGTTCCATATACAATTTTATGCAATGTTTTTTTTCATAATGCAACCTATTTGAGTTGCATAATGTTCATAATGCAACTCAAATGAGTTGCATAATGAACATTATGCAACTATTTTGCATTATTCTACTTATTTCAGTTGCATAATGAACCAGTTCGGAAAAATTGGCCACTATGATACCAAAATGATTTATATAAAATATAAATTATGATGCTGAATTGCATAAAATATTTTATGTAATTCAGTATTATAATATCAATTTTAAAGGACTCATTTTGGTATCATAATGGCCAATTTTTCCGCACTGATTCATTATGCAACTGAATTGAGTTGCATAATGAAAAATAGTTGCATAATTTTCATAATGCAACTCATTTGGGTTGCATTATGAACATAATGCAACTCAAATGAGTTGTATAATGAAAAAATCATTGCATAAAATTTTGTATGGGACTCGTTGCAAAACTCGATTTTTTCAGCACTCTTCGTATTTATCCAACTCGGCAAGCCTCGTTGGATAAATGTACGACTCGTGCTGAAAAATCAACTTTTTGCAACTCGTTACATAAATAACTATTTCGTGTTTTTAATGTGCTATATGTGCATATCCATAACCTGAGAGATAGGAGACAGCTGGCTTCGATTGCGTGCTACTTGATGTCAAGGAGGACCTGTCACAAATTGTCACCGCGAACCGAGCTGAAAATCGCACATTGGTGGTGTGGAGTGGCCAAATATTCAAAGTATCTTATTAAAATTTCGCTCCGTTTGTTGAAATTAAAAAAGATAAAAAAAGATGATGGACAGTTTTCTTCAACCGCAACGAATCCACTTATTGTACATACTCTGTCGCAGCAAACTCAATATGGAAAACAGTTTTGACCAATAATAAATTTTCAAACCATTGTGCGGCGCACAAAATTGTAAAAAGAAGTAAGAAGAAAAAATGTAAACAACGGTGCCGTCAGTGAGCTGTCTCCTCTCTCTCAGTTCATAACGATTGAATGTCTATGCCGAATTGTATATTTTTTCCAAAATGTCATGACTATTTGAATAGTATTTTCAACGGTATAATCTGCACAATGATGGGTACCCAATATTTGCTGCCTGAAGGCCCAAAATTACACATTGCCCCAAGGCATGTTTTGACTATAAAATTGTATTTTTTTTCTGAAATTTACCGATGCAAACAATGCATAATAAGAGACCTGTGTTTAAAATTTCTGCCATTTTCTTTATAAATTTCAAAAGTTACAGTTCCCAAAAACCAAATGAGGTGCTATACGAAATTGATTTGCGCAAGATTTACTGTTTTATTGCTAAAGCAAAAAAGTACTGCACCGACTTACATGAAATTATGTAGTGTGAAATGAACACATTTTAAGATGCTTTCAGGCCAAATTTGAGCAAATCTAATGTATCCATTGAAGAGTTTTAGCTGGGTTTCTGTGTCCTGATTATTGTGGAAACAGGCTTAAACCGTGGGGTGTTCTGCACTGATACACACTAGGTTTTACTGGTCTATAGCAGCACAGATTCCACGTTTTGGGTTGAGAACTCTGATTTTGGTGAGCCGACTAAATTTTTCCGTATATTTTTTTTTTTCAAATTAACAAAAGCAGACCTCACTTTCTTGTTCCGTGCACCTAGAAATATTTTTCAAGAGATTTGTTGCATAGTTTTTTTTTTTTTGTTTCAGAGGTCCTACCATACTTTTTTGATATATTTCTTTCTGGAATTCGTGGTGGGATTCCTTCAGTTAATTTTTCTGCAATTCCTCAAGGAATTTATGCTAGTATTGTTCCTGGACTTTTTCCAAATATTCTAATGAGAATCCATTCCGATAGGTCCCTAAGACTGTTTCCAACCATTCCTCCTGTGGTAGCTCCAGAAGTTGTTCTTAGGACTCCTTCAGAAATTCTTGCTGGTGTTCCTGCAGGACTTTTTTCAGGAATTTCTGTAGGAGCTTCTCTAAAATTGTATACAGAAATTTCTGTAGGGATTTCTCCAATACTTCCTCCCAATTTTCCAGGAATTTTTTTGGGGATTTTCAAAAGAACTTTTTTTTTAAATTCGCTCTTAAGAATTTTTGAGAGTATTCCTCCAACAATTTTACCGACGATTCATCCAGGTAGTTCTTAGAGGATCCCTCTAAGGATTTCTCACAAAACATTTCTATCAATGCCTTCAGTTATCTATCCCGAAATTACTGTAGCAATTAATCCAGGAATTCTTCAGGGGATTTCTCCACGACTCTATAGATTTCGCAATAGGGATTTTTCTATTGATTTCTTGGGGACGCACAACTAGACGGCGATAGTGAGTAATTTTTTAACCTCACGTTTCCCACGAAACAGATTATTTGGTGAAAGATGTTCAAATTTAATTGGAAGATTATGGGTTTTAATAGTAGTTCATGGGGTTCATGAGGATTTAAGAAGGTTTCATTGACGTTTCATTATCATGATGCAATAAGAATGTTAGTGGATTTCTAGTGGTTTTAGGAACATTTCAGGGACTTTAGTGAGTTGCAAGGAACGTTTAGGGGGTCTTTGAGACGGCTCCAGAGAAATTCCAGGAGGAATTCAAGAATTGCAGTGGGTTCAAATGGGCTCCGGGACCTAGTGCTCTCTGGTCTCTGGACTCTGTGTTGTTTGCCTTCAAACACATAATAATGGCAAATACATTCATGAAATAACTGTCCTGAAACCTCTCTGATACACCCTTGAAGGCCTCTACATCAACCTTGAAACCTCGAATAACACCACCTGAAATCCCCTGATGTGCTGTTGAAACTCCATAAAATTCTCCTGAAACCCTTCTGAGACGGCCCAAAATTGCCTAAAATGCTCTCGAAACCCCTGGAAACTCCCTGAAATCCCTGAGAAAAGCCCCCACTCATTCACGGAAAAAAATCCATTTCCAAGACCATGAATATGACTCATAGTTTCCCGATATTTTTATGATTTTATGTTATAAATACACACCATGATTAAATTTTATGATCTTATGATTGATTTCACCATAACGCTATGCACCCGTTATTGTTTTGGCTTTCGACGACCAAAAATGGAAAATATAATCATGAAGCTATGATTAAATAAGCTGGGATCATGAGTAGCATTCATGAAGCCAAGAATAATTTTCATAAACCTGGATGCACATCCTGATGCTTTACCACCAGATTCATAAAATTATGGTTTGGTGAGATAGAACCATGCATAGAATTCATGGAATCAAAAAATACTTTTATGATTCCGTCGTCGTCGGACCTATATGCGTCTCGGTCAAATTCATAAAATCATGGTTGAGGGAGATGGAACCATGCATAGAATTCATGGAATTAAGAATTACTTTTATGATTCCGTCGTCGTCGGTCCTAAATGCTTTTAATTAGATTAATAAAACGATGCAAGCTAAAATCATAAGAAAATAAAATACGTGATATCAGAGCCCATTTCTATGATTTTGGGACCTATCCATCATCCTTTTTTTCTATGAGCAAGCAGCACTTTTTAGTTGGCCTCTTGTTAGTGAAGATATGTAATGCTCAAATATAAAAGAGAACAACAATGATCGAACTCACCGGATAATCATATTTAGCTGGTTTACTATTTTTGTCTTTGGCTACTACATCCAACAGGCTAAGGATGCCCTCCAAACCACATCAATTGTTCACTAGTTCACATCATTTGCTGAGTCTCCGAAGTCGTCGAACAATGGATAAACCGGAAAAATAGAGAGAATTACCGAAAATTAACGCGCGATTCTCACTTTGCTTCACCCTCCGTACATAAACTCGGAACTACGACGGATGGCACAACGAAAACGCGAACTGGGCACTGTTTACTTTTTGCGCGTTTACTTTTTAGTCAATCAACTCCCAACAAACTGCCGAATCTTACCGGCACACTGTTTCGATGTTCCATTTCCTCATATATGCACATTTATTACTTTAACCAAATAAAAACTTTGCAAACACAGCAGGTTCAACTTTTTCCACATGTCTGTGCTGGACGACCGCGCGATTTATATAATTGCATATGGCAGATAAGTGTAACGCTAGGAAGCGACCATGAATATAATTTATGAAAATGCTTGTTTCTATTCATATTTCTGGTCAACTCATTCATGATATTATGAATTTTAATTATGATATTATGAGTTGGCAGACATCATAAGAACATGATTTTTTATTCATGATTAGGGGAATGGATTTTTTTCCGTGTTGAAACACCGGAAACACCACTCAAATTCCTCTTTAACCCCGTGCCCATCTGGATCTCATTTAAAACACTTCCGAAACAATACTACGCAGGGTCCAGCTCAGAGACAAGCACAGAGAATCACATAACTTAGAACATAGAGAGTGCACAGAAAAACCTCCAGCGCATGACAAAAAACATCTGGAGTAACATGTGAAAAGCAATAACCATTGCGAATTAATGCTTCTTCCGTTCCTCCTAGGCGTATTTCTATTTAACTATGTAATATCATACAAGTAACAGATATAACAGACTCCCTTCCATTCGATATCGAAGTAAGATTTCAAAAATAAATTGAAATACGCCTAATTTTGGCTGCAAAACGGTGCACAGACTAGCTTGCAAAATAAATGACATATTTAACTCGTATTTGTGTAAAAACTTCCATAGTATCGGCAACTTGGCATAGGGTAGGTCCTGCTCTTATCAGTTGTTTTCCAATCCGGGCGGAGATGCATGTGGAAGTTCAAAGAAATGGGGGATATTGGGGTTATTTGAAGATATTTAAATGTTTAAGTCGGTGAGCCAAACCAGCTCCATTTGATACCACGGAAGTTTTTACACAAACACGAATTAAATAAATAATTTATTTTACACTCCAGGATTTTTCCAAAAAGGTGAAAAAGAGAGATCCTAGGACTGAGCGTAGTCCGTTGGCCGAACTTTGGAGAACACAGATTGGCGTCGGGTCAAATTCTGCTATACTCTGGCCTACAAGGTGAACACGCTCCTCGCCACCGTGGAGTTGGTTTCCTGCTCAGCGCTCACGCACACGCTGCGCTCATGAAGTGGGAACCTTTTAATATTAAGAGGATAATTGTAGCCAGATTCGGAACACAGGTTCGAAACCTTACCATGATCCAATGTTACGCACCAATCGATGCTGCCGAATTGCAAGACAAAGAGAACTTTTACAGTCAACTGAATGCCATCGTGGATAAGATTCCAAAAGAGGATATCAAAATCTTCATGGATGACTTCAAGGCGAAAGTTGGTTCTGACAACTCGGACTATGAGCAGTGAGCACGTCATGGGACGTCATGGTCTCGGAGAAAGGAGCGAGAATGGTGAGCTGTTTGCAGAGTTTTGTGGCAGCAATGACATGGTGATTGGGGGATCGCTCTTTCCTCATTGACCACTGCACAAAGTGATATGGGTTTGCCGTGCTTGCATCACGGAAAATAAAATCGACGACCACATCTGCATCAGCCGGAAATGGAGACGGAGCCTTCTTAGCGTACGGAACAAACGTAGCGCCGACATTGCGTCCGACCATCATCTCCTCATCGGCGAGATCCGACTGCGCATTGCGATTATCAATCGACAGGAAAATAAAATCGGACGCCGGTTCAACACACGCTGACTGGAAGAAGCTGCGGTGAAAAGGTCTTTCGTCGAGGAGCTAGAGAACCGTGCTGCGAATATTCCAGAAGGTGGAAGCGTAGAAGATCAACGGAGCGCCATGAAGAACGCCTTCATCGCTACCGGCGAGAATAATTTGGCAAGCTACGCACCCGGAGAAAGCAGTGGATCATATCCCAAGTAACAATCCTAATTCTATTTGGTTTTATTTGTTTTTATGATAGTTTTATCGGAACATTGCATATTCTAGTTGATCTTATCAGAGTTTCAGCTGAGCACAACTATTCTTCATCAAAATGTGGTTTTAAAAACACCTCCAAGAATACTTGAGGTTCAGTTCATAAAACCATAAACACAACAAGAACTGTTGAACTTATTTTCAGTTTTATAAGGTTCTTGTAGTTATCTTCAATCATCCGTTCTTGATCAAGAGCAACTGTTCTCGCATAAGAACAGTTTGGTTCATGAAAAATAAAAGAAAAAACTCAAGCATGAGATTTTGATTCTCATCGTTCCATTATTGCTGCCAATCAAAAACACCTACCCGGAAACCCAACCGCGACGCGGTGCAGTGCCAAGTTCCTCCGGTTGCAACATCCGAATTGAGGTTGGTTTGGTCATCCAGGACGTCGATTCCCTTGTAATCGGGAGTCAAATAATCGACCTGCAAAATCACTTACCTGTGGGAAATGCTGACCGGAGGAATAAGGCGCTGCACCACATCAAGGCCGGTTCCCGAAAACGGTCTGCCTGGTTGGCAACGGTACCGGGCTGATGATTAAATTTATCGCACGAAGCTCACAAAATCCACCGCGGTGCGATAATTTGTTGTTTGTTTACAATTTGGCGTACATGATTTATGACGTTCTCGGCGGAGTTTGCATAAACCTACATCAAGAACGTTATAAACCTGAGTACTCTTGAGTAATACTTCTTACCCTTGCATAAGATGTAATAAATTTAAGACGTTCTTAATGGAGGCCAACCAGGCTGCATTGAGAACGTTATAAATCCTAGTATTCTTGAGTTATGCTTTTAGCTCTGGCATGAGTTGAAAGAAATTTAAGACGATCTTATGGTGATGTTGATTAAAACCATCGATGATGGACCAACCACCGGCCTAGATTTCAATGGAAGCCATGTTGAGAAAACTCATGAGCAATGTTCGCATGACCAAGAATAATTCTTTTTTAAATATTTTATTAGTGCGTTATAATGGAAGCGCGTTGCAATTTTTGGAAGTATCTTGCAACATATATACGATGAATTTTGCTTGGCATTTGGCATCCTTGCTACATCCCGGAAATATTTCCATTTTTTGTAATAAATTAATCCCAATTACAATAATGTGTCATTTTCATTGTGTTTTTAATTTCAATTTAATTTACCAAATTTTTCTGTCGACATAAAAGCTGCATCAGCAACGACACTGACAAATTTATTATCGTTTCATCGTGCACTTGAAGATTTCTACAAGGAGAGAGCAATTCGCCTTGAGGACAACTTGGGAAGTACAACAAGTTTTAAGAGAAATTTAAAAACAATTCTCCAAGAGCATCTTAGGATGGGCCTCTTTGATCTTATGGCGGGTTTATGGTTGAGTTGATGTCGTGTTGTAGAGCAATTTGGTTTATGCATGGTTTTAAAGAACAGGTGTTGAAGAATACTTCAAAAGCATTATAAAATTAATATTGTTACTTGGGATATGACACCTGGAGGAATATAGATGAGCTAAGGAACACCAAAGCCGCGATAGAGGGAACGAAAACACGAGGAGCCAAAACCGTAGCCCGTCAGCGTGAAGCGCTCATGCAGGCAGGACAAAAGAGCACGGGTGGACACCCTAGCCGACGATGGCGAGAAAGCTGCAAATATCGGCGACATTCGTCTCCTCTACGATGTGTCACGTCGTATTAGTGGGAGTAAGATGAATGCTACGATGCCCGTGAAAGACACGTCTAGACAGTTACTGACCGACCCCGCTGTCCAGTTGAAATGCTGTACTTGAGCACTTAGGAAATCTTTTTCAAGTGTCGGCCACGCCATCAACACCTCAGCATGATCCACCAAGGTTCGAAGTTCCATCAGTGCAGAAGATAGAACAGTCATCCCTTAGCATGAAATCGAACAGGGCCTGGAGGGACGATCGCATATCAGCTGAGATGCTCAAAGCTGACCCCGTAGTATCTGCACAACTACTGCATCAATTATACTGCAACATATGGGAAACCGCGACATTTCCGGCCGACTGGATGCAAGGCGTCTTAGTAAAGATGCCCAAAAAGAAGGACCTGACTGCATGCGATAATTGGCGGGGCATCATGTTGCTGTACAACATTGTGTGTGATGTGAACCACATTGTTACGCTCAGTATCATCTTGAAACAAATCAATGAGTCCCAAGAATCATCTACCTGGTGTTCATTGCTAACAAAAAAGCATTCGACTGACTCAATCAAGAAAACATGTTGGGAACCCTCGGGCGCAAGCGTGTTCCTTGAAAAAATCATCGGCCTCACTAAAGCACTGTACAGCTCTATTTCGTGCAGAGTACTGCACAACGGTGTCTAATCCGATCCCATCCGGGTCGTTCTGTTCCTCATCGTAATCGACGAGATCCAAATCGTGGGCTGCTGTGGCAGCCCATTATCATGTATCACCAAATGACTTCGAACTGGCTGATGACGTTGCTCTCTTATCTCAACGACGCTCTGATATGCAGAGTACTTATAATCTCGATGATCTTGCCGATCGCTCCTCGGCGGCAGGTCTTACCATCAACGTGAACAATACCAAATTGTTACATGTTAACAATGTTAACTTCCAGCTGCACGGTAGCTGGGCAATCAGTGGAGGATGTTGAAAGTTTCCAATATCTTGGTAGCGAAATGGCGGCCGATGGTTGCACTAAGCTTGACATAGGTGCACAGATCAAGAAGGCGACGGCTGCTTTGCGAGTTAATGTATGGAAAAACAATTAGATTGAGCGACGCACTAAAAAACGAATTTTCAACTCGAGCTATACTGTCTCGTAGAAGCGTTTGTAGCGTGCAAAGAGGTACGAGACGCACCCTCACAGTTGTACAGATACTGCGGAGCCAGCTTTGAGCATCTCAGTTAAGATGCGATAGACCCCTCAACTAATCCTCCGGGTCGGTTAATAACTGTTATGACGTGCCGTTCATCGGATAGGGAGTCCACTTTCGCGCTTTTGTCCTTTCTGCATGAGCGTTTCACTTCCTATAACGGCTTTGGCTCCTTATGTTTTCGCTAGCTTCATTGCTCATCCATTGTCGTCCATTCTGTGATCCACTGTTTGTAGCAATGGAGGCGTTCTTGATGACGGTCCAACGATCTTCTACGCTACCAGCTTTCGGAATATCCACAGCATGGTTCTCTAGATCCACGACAGACACCTTTTTTGATTTGACACATTTTATAAACAGTAATGAGCAATTGTATTCGTAGTTTGGAAATAGCGGCGCAGCCAAAAAATTGTTTCGTCGCAAAGCGCTTTATACTGAAAATTTGTTTCAAAAATTTTGGCTCTGGGGGGGGGGGGATTTAACCCTAACTCCCCCCCCCCCCCCCCCCCGTGGCTACGCCGGACCATCAGAGGACCATCATTTCCGAACGTCAAATTCAAATTGCAAAACAAAACGCATGTGATTTGTTTCTTTCCGCCACCTGAAAACACTACAAATTGGGGTGAAAACATTTCGCACACTTCGCAGCCGACCAACGAGCGATTACTCACTCGTGCGGCTGCGATTTGGGAAGAAAAGATCTACAGTCAGAGCGACGGCGTGGCGGCGCGGCAGTGAAGATAGCTGAACGATTGCTTGTCTTGTTTAATTTTATGCTGCATAAATATAGAATATTTCAATCTTTCACCTCAGTCAGTCAGCCAGCGAACCAAAAGCGATCAAGCCGCACAGTAGAGCTCGCCACATATTTAGGTATGCGCCTCTTACTCATATATGCGTATATTTAAATGCGAACAACAACCTAGGTAGTGAGGAGTCACCATGCCGCATGCCGCCGCGCCACGCCGCCGTGCGGACAGTCATCATCGTTTCAGTCTGGCTGGGAGCGTAAGTCAAGTTCCTTAACCGATGCGGCGCGGCGGCGGTGGGATGTTGGACTAGGAAGATGGGGAAGGTGTTGAAAATCGTGGATGCAGTAGCAGCAGCGGGAGCAATGACGTGGTAGCAACTTCTTTTGTTCGAATGGCTCAGCAGAATATATAGATTAACGTTTATAAATAAATTAAGTCAAGTCTGCCTAGCAAAGGATGTGGAGTGAGAAGGAGGGACATATTGAAGAAGGGGTGGAATCAAGTTAAGGTGAGGTTTTTTTCATAAATTACTGGATGCATGCATACTTGTAAACGCAGATAATTTTGATTAGCTGATACAATTGGAAAAGCGCAAGAAATTTCTCTAGATAATCACGATAAAACTAGTACGAAACTTTCGCCATTGAGTCATAGAAACTCTCTATGGTTCACTTCACGATCAATGCTTCTCGAAACCAGGCTCGAGGAGTTGACATCAGCAGTAGGTACTCAGTCAACCATACAGTAGTTCTAGCATGACTGGAAAAACCTTTGGATCAACTGCAAATCTTGAGTGAGAAACCGTGTAGCCATGACCATGAGCATAAGCATAGAACTTGAGTAAGAAACCGTGTAGCCACCATACAATCCTAATCCAACGAGTATTAGTAGAGGTACATCGGTTCAGCTCATAACCTCACGGACATAGTTTCCCGACGTCAACTTCCAAACAGCCTCTGGTGGAACGGCCCAAAATTCCTGACATTATCCGACTACTACATTGAAGACACCGAAGAGACTCCTGAAGACAAACTTCTGGAAGATGGAAAGACGTCCATTCCTTCAACCAATTTAGTTCGTCTCGCAAGATTCAACGCATCATGGGCAATTGCCGCAAACTACGGGCAGCCGATCGTGGCTACAGGAATCAACCAGTTAGTTAACTGTTCGAGCCCGTATGAAGTTGATTATCAATATTAACTTCTTTTCTCGATCAGCCTAGATAGCTGTGTAGTGTCGGTAGCGATTGTTTCAATTGGCTAAGAATAACACTACGGACTGCCTGTTCCGGTGGTAAGAGTCCACCAACAGGTGACCCCTTATTCATGGTGTGATGCGGCTTCATGCTTACCGTGCCTAGGAATTAATGGCTAGGGGGGTCTAATAAAAACCTAACCGCTAACGGAGCCTGTTGAGTACCAGGGCGCCCTCCACAGTATATTGCCCTTACTGCGCTAACCGGAGCAGTGGTGCAGTGGATCTTGTGTTTCTCCGAGACAATATGCTGCCCTTCTTTAGTCTCACTTGAGGCTAAATAAGGGCGGGATTATGAAGATGTTGTTAATTAGTTTAAATTTTCGCCTATATGGTTTCGCATTATGCGATTTACACAGTGTATCTTGTATATCCTCGCCTTTGGCGTTTTCCAATCGATACCGATCTGGTTTTATTGCTGCTGTTCTTTGTTGTGCTGTTATTGCGAAGAGTTCAATCTTACCTAGTTGGGGTAGTGGCTACGGTTAGGATAGCTCAGATCAGTCTTCAGCATAAAAGAACAGCAACAATCAATCTCTGCAGACTTATGCAAAATGGCACAGCCCAAGTGGCCTTGGTCCAAGAACCTTATTTTCGTAAGGGGAATTTCTTTCTAGGAAACCTTGTGAACCCGGTGTTTGCAACTTTCGGTAAACATTAAATGGCAAACTCGCGTGTCATGCCTCGAGCCTGTGTGCTTGTCAACAACGCAATAGTTGCTACACTCATCTCTGAACTAACCACCAGAGATGTATTTGCCATCGCAATTGATGTATCTATTGTGGGCTTCGTGGCCGTGCGGTTAGCGTCTAGGTTAGCGTCATGATTCTCCTCACGACTACGACGTGGAATCATATCCGTCAAAATAAACATATCATCGGCACACTTCTTTCAAAAATCGACAACATAACTGGATATAGTGTCAAACCAACGCGAATTTCCATCGATCACTGCCACAATTACCTCTGTTGTATACCTGATGGTATGTATATTGAGTTCTTTAATTCTGTCTAATGTTGTCTAATTATCCACTATTTTTGCTGTCACGGAAGATGGCACCGTTATCCTTGTGATCCGAAAGAAAATGATTCAAGGACAACTTTTGATTCAGCTACAGCATAATAAGTTGGGATAAGGCTGCATGTTCAAAAACGGACAAGTTCAACTTGATACAAAAACATGCAACGAGCTGCAGATAGCAATGCATGTTTGTGGCGCTGCGAAAGCAATTTTAGTTTTCGTCAATACCAATGATCTATAGGACCTTCATTGGGAGCATATGATTTCCTAAAGTTCGAGGAGAAACTAGAACAAAAGCTTAAGCTTTTCTTCGAAAATACCTTTATTAAGGAAGAAGTCAAGCAAGACATTCACATCAAGAACTGATGGAAAATGCTATCCATAATCGCATAGTTGACGTAAGCGCCACTTTTGAAATTTTAACAATGATTAATGAAAAGATTATGATTTTTTTTATATCTAGCTAGTGATTAGATCTTGTGCTCTATTGAATAAAACTGGTCACAATTATGCACATGCACAATTAGCTTGTGAGTGCTGACATTTGACATTGTCAATGGTGGTTACGTCAACTATATCCGGGTAGAGGAAAAGAGCTCAATAATAGCATATTTTGATATTGAGATCAAAATGTGATATTGGTTTGATTGATATAAGAGATAAAAGATCTGAAAATAATATCTTAAATTTACTCCGGGAACATCATCATCAGATCATAATTAGATCTTGTAAGATCTAACCAATAGCAGCAAGCTATTCGTTTGATCTTGTAATATCAAATTTTGATATTGTTCAGATGTTTCAGGAACATTTTTTAGATATTATTTTCAGTCTTTTATTTCTTATATCAATCAAACCAATATCACGTTTTGATCGTCAGTATTTCACCTCTGCCCGGGTACGACTATGGGCAGAATGAATGAACATTTTCACATGAACATCACTTTACGAATATATTTTTATAACTAAGCTTTTTCATTTTACTCTTGCTGTTTTAATATCACAACTCGTTTCGGCTGTATTATGAATCAGAATACAAATGTTTTTGCATTATTGTGGTTTACAGTATTTACCAACTTGTAAAGTAATTTTCACCACCTAAAGTGAGTTTGACAAGTAGATTTTTATATAAAACGATAAAAATAAGTTTCAATGATATGAATTTTACATAAGAATAATGAAAGTATTATGAATCTATTCATATCATGAAATCATTATTTCTTTAGTGACCCATAATTGTGCTATGAGTGTAACCTCTATTTTCCGTAATGCATTTCACTTCAGCTGAGAAGCGGGCTTTATCCCAGTTGGGTTGTTATTAAACGGATAACACATTTCATGTTAACCATCTTGAACCATCATACGCTGATGTTATTTTTTTTTATTTGTTCACAAACGGTACAACTCTTTGATGCCTATGAAATCAGAACCTTACAAATGCGCAATATTGTTGCAGCGCCAGCTTTTGTGCAATTGTTTATATAAGCCACTGCTTTTGTAAGAGTTGTGTGTGTATATATTTTTCTCTTTTGGACGGCACGAACCTAGTAATTCCTCCAACTGGTGAAATTGTAAGTGTTGCTGCCGGAGAGCAATGATTGGGCCATTCCTATGGTGATGCTGACTTTTTTTGTGGTTCATCCTAGAAGGGGTTTCCGCTGTTTCAAAACATCCTCAATTTCGATAATAGGCCTGAACTTGGCAATTCGTATGTATGTTACCATTTTTTTAAAAGGTATCCATTGAATAACTAACACTCAAGAGTTTTGAAAGTCAACTATAAGCTTCTTGGGATATTCAAGAGTAAGAAAGTTTGGTTCATTTGACGTCACAGCTGTATTCGCTCGTGTACCGGCCAAAGAAGCTGTTAAAGTTTGGGATAGGTAAGTAATAGTTATTTATGCAACAAGTTGCAAAATGATGATTTTTTCAGTACGAGTTGTACATTTATCCAACGAGGCTTGCCGAGTTGAATAAATACGACGAAAATCGCGAAAATTCCCTTACGTAATAGATGGACTGGCTCTAACAAGTGACAACAAACCCAAAGCTAAAAAAGATCTTAGCAGTGAACCCCGCTGGCCACGAGAAGTTGAGGCTATTACAAGTTTTATTTGCGTGTCATATGTCCCATTTTAATGTGCAAATATTGTCCTACGTTGAATTCACATTTGTAGCGCTCTGGCGTAATAAAGTAATAATGCTCTGGCGTAATCATATATAAAATCCCAGAGTTGTCTGTACTTCCGTCACGGTTGGAAATGTTTCATAAAGTATAACAGTTACACCATAATTATGATTTTATTGTTCCGTTGTGCATTGGTGCATTTTTGTATTGATGCATCGTTGCATTGATGCATCGATCCTATAGAAAGTTGTAGAAGTGTCTTTAAGTTCATGGGTTAGAGTCCTACAACAGTCATTTATGAACCAAGGTTGTTTACATAATAGTATACCTTCTGGCGTTTTACATAAACTCAATGTTTGAACGTGGCTAGCCACGTTGGGTCTGCTAGTAAAGCAATAATCAGTCTCATTTTGATGTCTTACAAGCAGATCTTTTCGAGCAATGATTAACTAGAAGACATGTGTAGACCCTTCCCTAACAAGGACATCAAAGTTTAGATGTTTCACATTAAAACAAGATTCAGGGTACCCCCTTAGAATTATAAATTCCTGGACAAGACTCAAGCAATGAAAGCAACTAACGCTGCGAACAATAGGCAACCTGAGAGACAAAACACGATTAAAGGATTGACAGATGGACCAACAACTATTATAAAACCTCGTCATCATGTATTCGGAAAATGTTACCATTAGGGTAAACGGGCAAAATTTATGAACTGTGTAGTATATGTCCATATTCGTTGGCCTAATTTACCACGCGCCTGTAGTGTTCCACTATAATCTTTGATATTTATAATATGCTTTTGTAATGCTTCTTTGTTTTTTTTTTCGTAATAAGGCGCCGACTCTGCTGACAGACCATAAGCCTGTGGAGGACTGGAATGACTAAGTCGAACTCCATGGTCGACGGGTGAAGAAGAGGCAGTGTGAAAAAAGCCACTGACAGTTCGGGCGACGACCGACTGGAAGCCTTTGGGCTCGGCAACCAACCAACGAGAACAGCTAAAGCAAGCTCCGGCAGACAAGCGAACCGGACTAAACACAAAAACAGAGACAACCGAAAATACACAGCGACCCTGCAGGTCGGAAACTAGCAGGCTGTCATACGAACGGTGGGTACCCTGGACGACCTAGTCCAGGTGGCAAGTCCCACTCGCCCATATTCAATAGTCAAGAAAGCAAGCTGAGCAAATCAGCTCAGAACTCTGAGAGCAGCCGCACAACATCCGCATAGTTCACCCTGCTAGAATTGATAAACCGACTGTGGAAGGAAAATTCATTCTCACAAAAGTGGAGGTCCACCATAGCATATGATTGCGAAGGCCAACATCCACACTAGAGACCCTGCTGAGTACGTGGCCAGGGTACGGGACTGACACCTACTTTGCGGCACTGGACCACTTGATACGCACGAAACTCACTCCAAAGGGCAGCGTGCAGACCTAGTCTCACTAGGCATTGCAAAGGCGTTCAAAAGAACCTGAATACCTTATGATTCTTCAGAGACTCTGTAAATGGGGCTTTTGCGGAAATATGCTTGTTTTCATTAAAAACTTCCTTGCTGTTTTTGATAGCCATGAACGGATTGTTTACATGGCTTTCCGCTTCGATTGAATTCATACTGAGGTACATCTCGATAACTACTGCAAGACTCGTAGCTTCCGAAAACGAAAGCATACCCAAAATGGAGACAAGAGCAAGACGAAACCGAGGAATGCGATCACCCGAGGAGGGAAGCCTCGACTGGGGCTGGTCTGGAACAGTATCTTGCCTTTCGAGTCTGAACAAAGTGCTGTCGTCGGTGAAAATGAGGACAAAAGATCACTGAGATTCCAACAATGGCAATATAATGACGTACGACTCAGTACCGCACTCGTACATACATTCTCAAGATACTACAGTTGTACAAAGCAGACATGAACGCCATCGTGCTAATTGTTACGCTTTTTTATTTTGTTTGTTGACTAAAACAAACCTTCCAACTACTAGACATGGAAATCTTCCCTAGCACAGACATCATTGTTACACAAAATATGATTGACATTGCACAAATATCCTAAACGGAGGATAACGTGTCTTTAAAGCCAGCTTTCTGATAATGATCATTGACATGTTAGTTAGTCGTGCAATTGTAGGGTTCTATGGTATTTATTTACTTGTTACAATCTAGCACGCATTGGAGATGTCTTCACAACTTATCGACGGATCAGCTGTGTTGCGGCTCAGAATTCTCAGCATTAGAAGGATGATATTTCAAGGCAATATATAACTGTGGACTGTTATGATTCCGACTTTGCCATTTAAGGCTATCAATTGAAAAGTGAGAGAAGGAGTACCTGCAATAGGTCACATCAACTATTGTGGCTTGTGACAGCATTCAGAAACAAACACATCAACCTCCATAGGAGTGGGTTCGGAATATGGTTGTAAACAAAGCGTGCACATGTGTCGGCTCTCAGCAACTTGCTCCCTTACTACAAATACCAGCCGGAATCGGTTCTGCAAAATAGTTGCACAAAACTGAACTAGGATCGCAAGATCATTACGGATGTGCCAACCGGCACAACATTATGGCTTATGACAGAAGGATGAAACGGTTAATCTTCATCGACATCGCAGTGTCCAATCAACGTCCTCCGGCAAAATAACGAAGTACCACGACCAGGAGTGCAGGAGCTGAAGCAGATGTGGCACCTGGAGGACGTCCGTATAGTTCCGGTTGTCATTTCGGCAAACGGATTTGTCCATAAATTTCTCCCAAAGACTTCTAGACGAGTGACCTGAAGAGAACAGCATTTAAAAAGCGACGATTCTCGGAACATGCAATAGAGCTGGGTGGTAGAAATTAGAACCTTTCAAATGCAGCGATGCATCAAGAAATTATGAAACAATGCAGCGATACACGTACTAATGCAGCGATGCAACAATACGATACACCAATGCAAAAATACAACAATGCACCAATGTACGACGGAACAATGGAAAGATAATACTTGTATAACCATGTGAAAGAGTTCAACGAAACATTTCAAATGAGACGGAAAAACGGACAACTCTGGGATTTCATATCTATGATTTTTATTCACAGAATCTTCTAGAAGGAAACTTTTTAAAATATTCAACGAAAGCTATTACATCAATGCATATGTGAAATATTTCACAGCATTGGGCATCTCATCGAGAATCGCCAGAAGGTATACTTCCAAGCATCCACCTTTTGACTGTAAATGACTGTTGTAGGGCTCTGATCCGTAGAATGAAAAGAAAATTCTAGAAACTGCTGAATTGATTTAACAAAACAATGCTTTAAAAATTCTACGATGCATTGATGTACGACCAATGCAACGATGCTTCAATATAGATGTACCTATGCAATGATACACCAATGCAATGATGCGCACCAATGCAGCGATGCACCAATGCAATGATGCATCAATGCAACGATGTACTAATTCAAATATGCACCAATGCAACGATGCACGATTACAGTGATGCACCAATGCAATGATGCATCAATCCAACGATGTACATATACAACGATGCACTTATGCAACGATGCACCTATGCAGCGATGCATCTATGTAACGACGCACCAATGCAATGAGGCACCAATGCAAGGATGCACCAAGTCAACATAGGTACAATGCTACAGCGCAATGATTATTGAAGCTTTCATTCTGTGAAACATATCAATGAAACATTTCAAATCGTCCTTCCTGGTTTGTTATTGGTAGTGGATCCGGTTAGGCATGCAACCCACCTGTCGTACAGTCCGGCATTGCAGAGGACTTCTGCAGGTAATGGAAGTGGTAGGGTGGGACTTACTTCCCGGACTTCCCTTCGGGAATGCCCACCGGTGCCCTTGTGGTTTTCGTTGCTACGTTGGTTAATTTCTTGCGGAATTCCTCGATTTTCGACTTTGGAGTGGTCCTTTGTGGTGTTACCAGGCCCGCTTCCTGTGGGGAGCGCCTCCGTAGGTAGAAACTCCATTTCCTTTTTATGATTCATAGATTCCATTGGAAAAAAGATCGAACTGTGTGGCCAGTCCGAGGCTCCCAGTCGGTGGCTCCAGGACACCGGGGGGAGACAAATGCCGGCCTTGTTTTAAGGGTCCTGGTGTACGTGCATTTTGGTGGAGGTTCCAGAATGGTTTTCAAATTGAGGTTGTGGCGGCGGCTTGGGAGATCCTGATGCGGAGACTCTCTCCGAGTCGGGATGCAATGTCGGTTGGGGGGTTCATTCGAATGACCTCTGAGTCCTCGGTCGGTCACATGCTCGGGTTGGTCCAGCCATGCGAGTATCCAGATGTAGTTAGCCTCGTCCTTCCTTCTTGTTCGGCTTCGCCCTTGCTGCCAGTGGTCTTGTTTTCCATATTGAGGTAAGGCCTTGAAACATGTCGGTAATGGGTGGGACTTACTCCCCGGACTTCCCATCGGGGATGCCCTCCAGTGCCCTTTTGCTTCTTTCTGTAGAAGGTTTGCCACGCCGATGAAACGCTATTAGAACACCCTACGAGCGGGGTAGGTAGGACCGCGTTCGAAATAGCTTTTTTGAAAAGTTTTAGATAGCGTTGGGTTATGGGGGACCCACAGTGGCTATTAATTTTGGTTTTTATGTTGGCAATTGGGCTGACACGTGGCCAGTCGATCCTATTCGGTTCCAGATTGGTTTTTGGTTGCCCGGAGTCCGAGCCGTTGGTAGTGAGGTTTCCCAGATTCATCCTGTTCGCGCTTTCGCCAGCCTGGTGCAGGCGTCGAGTCGGCCATTCTGGTCCCCATAAGGCTTCCAGTTGACCGTCGCCCCTGCTGCCAGTGGCCTTTACTCCTACTTTCCCTGTGTGTTGTGGTGGTGGGGTGGGCCTTACATCCCGGACTTCCCTTCGGGAATGCCCGCCGGTGCCCTTTAGTCTACTTGTAGTTTCGGGTTCCCTGAGTCCTAGGTCAGAGCCATATTGATTTCGGCCGCCATCTTGGATTTTTATATCAAAACATTTTTTTACCTTGATGGCATTTATACATAACATATCAAAAAAATAGAGATGTCTTTTTTTTTTCTATCAAAAGTTATCTGCAGTTTTGTAAATTAAGTCACGTTTTCTCCATGCGTACCGGCAACAGCATCCGAGTTTACGCCTGCATATATACACAAAGGCACCTGCGCAAAATTTGGGAACAGGGCCCAGTGCGCAAAAGTGGCATTGTTTACAAAACGACAGATAACTTTTGAAAGAAGAAAAAGACATCACTATTTTTTTGATATGTTATGCATAAATGTCTCAGCTTTCAAATGATGCAAAAATTTTGAAAATCGGGGGCTGCCATCATGGTGAAAAAAAGTTTTAGTTCAAAAATCAAAGATGGCGGCCAAAATCAATATGGCCGACCCAATTTTTTATTATTGTAAATATGTAGTAGCTCTAACTTCCCTCGTTTCACCAACAATTCGTTTTGAGGTAGTTTTTGGAGAAACTTTCGAGTTATAACGGTTTAAATGAGCCACCATTTGGCCAAATTCGAGGGGTCTGCAAAAATTGTTGTGGCTCTAACTAACGGGGGGGTCCATCAATTTGAGTAACCAAATGCAATTTCGTTATTTATAGCGAGGACTTTCAGAAAATCGCCACCTCAAACATTTTTGAAGACAAGGTGTAAATAGTGGGCCGGTCTCAGCGAGAATCACCCATATATGATCCGTCTTTTTCGTGCATGTGTGTGGTCTGTCAAAATGACCTGAGATGTTTCAAACATTTTCATGGCTAGCTTTGGTGGTGTAATGAAGAATTGTATCGTGAAGATTTATTTCCTAAATAATTATGTGTGTTATAAAACGCAATGGTTGTTAAGGCAATAAATAATTAGATGATATGATATGCCTAATGCCTGCAACTGCGCAGTTCGAAGTGACTGCGCGTAGTGCTCTCAGTTTTTGGCAACGTTCATATATCGAAGTTTCCGTAGTGTAGCGGTTATCACGTCTGCTTCACACGCAGAAGGTCCCCGGTTCGAACCCGGGCGGAAACAAATTTTTAATATTTTTTTAAATTTAAACCTCGGTCAAAGAACTTTGAGGTTGTTCTAGAGTTGTTGTTGATTAGTCGACAATCAACGTGACGAGAGCACGTGGCGCACGGGGCCTTCTTGAACACATTAAACAATGATTTATATTCGTATGCTCGCGCGACGGTATCGCCGCCGCATGTTAAGGAGAGTGAAACATTCGCAGTGTGGATGGAAAGAGAATAGATTAGGGTAGAGAGCTGCTCGGTCGGTCTGATCAACTGCCCCGATGGATTGATGGTGGGAAACCGAAAGAGAGCGTCATCCACTCACCGCAGCGCCGTCGTTTGCGCGCAATTTTCCCATCCAAGTGCGTGGCGCTATTAACTAACGGTGAGAGAAACGTAGAAAAGTGCATGGATTGTGGAAGGTGTGCGAGCAAAGAATTAGGCAAGGCGTGGAGGAACCGCGTCTAGAAGACGAATGAGTGAGTGTTTCTAAATTAAAAATAACTGCAATGAGATGAGCGGTTAGCGTTGCCTGCGAAGCATGGTTTACAGTAAATTAATAAATTTCTATTTAAATTACGATTCAGGCTTGCGTTGGTTGATGGATTTTCTTACGGTTATGAGCGCTTGCACATTGACTAAAGAATGTTCTAAGCGAGGTTTCTGAGGATTTTCTCAATAATTATTTGATAAACATGCATTGCACAATGGGTCCAGAGCCGCATTTACGAAGACAAAAATGTTTGTGCCTAAACCTTTAGTTTTAGATACATGATGTCTTTGGGAAAGTTTCTTCATATTTTTCGACCTTTTTTCTCATCATTGTGAAATTAGGGTGGTCCCTCTGGTTTAGCTGATCCAAACATCTGCTTTTTAATAGTTTTATGTACGCTTACAAAATTTTTGTCTTCGTAAATGCGGCTCTGGACCCATTGTGCATTGTCCTTTAAGGAAATATTTTTATGTATAACATTCAATCGATATTTTCCTTTTCTACTGTTAAAAAGTATCATAAGAAAGAAATGATAGCATTACTATTAGTAAGAAGCAATTTGAATTGAATAAAATAATAAAGAAATATGACAAAGAACAGTAAATCAAAATGAAATCAGATATAGAAGACGAATAAAAAAAAAAAGAATAAAATAAACCAAGCTGATACAAAATGAGTCAAGTATATAAAACAGAGCCATGCTTGACAAAAAAATGAAGAGTATAAAAGAGAAGAAAAGACAAGTAGAGAGCTGTGAAGAAAAACGAAAGAAATCAGTGTAAACAAAAAAAAAATTAAGTAAAGCAAATTAGAGAAAAATAACCTAAATTTGATCAAGGTATGGTCAAGTGATGCATAGCGAATCAAAGCACAGTAAAGCAACACAGTATCAAGGGAAATCAATAAAGTAAATCGCATTCATGTAAAGTAAGTTTAAATCAAGCTCACAAAAATTCAGAAGTTTCATTAGCGCTAACCGGATTCCCCCAGTTATCATCAACAAAGCAAACATTCTGCCACTGATTGTGCGCACTTGTACCCACCGCCTACTCTTGTTTCACCCCAGCAAATACCCCTACTTTGTTACGTTGTTGGTCATTTTTCCGCCCGATCAGTCCCAAGTCACGCGTGCTAATAACAACTACAAACAAACAAAACAGGCCTTACAAAACTGCGCTAAATTGGAAAACACTCGCAGTTCACAATTATCCACTAGGTAGCTGCTGAGAGCATTGCATTGAAGTTTCGCGTGCCATAGTTGGTGGCACCCCGCTGTTCCACTGCACTGTGGTTGGACGGCTTTGAGCACGTGATTAAATATTAACATTCTTATCGGCAGATGATTGTACGCGGTGCCTTCTTGTTTCCTACTCCTCAACCAATCCGGTCGTCGTAATGGGCACTATAGACGAGTGCACCGATGAACTGAATTCATCGCGGTCCGAGAATTTTGACACTAGAGCGGGGTCGCTTCCAATCAGAAGTGAAAGATTTCCAATCAGAATTGAACAATTCTGATTGGGAACGACCCCGCTGTAGTGTCAAAATTCTCGGACCGCGATGAATTCAGTTCATCGGTGCACTCGTCTATATGCTACAGTTTACATTTAAAACCTATCATGTACAAATCGAGTTGGCTATTTATATTTTCATTTGCACTTTCTGTGCATGTCCGGTCCGTCCGTGCAGATTCATTGACCTTTATGCTACTGCAAAGTAGCCAAATGGATACGAATGGGGAGGAGATTCATGGAGTGAATCCCGATATCGAGGGTGGTAATCGTCAGTTGCTGCGTCACGGTAAATTGACAGGGTGCACGATAATAAGAATGATTCCGGGATTCCCAGAATGCATTTCTTGATAGAAATATTGGCACGACCATTTGTGTAAACACAAAAAAAATACTTGGAGAATTTCCTTGCAAGAAAAATTTGCTTGGTGAATTCTTTAAGAAATTGTTGGAAGAATTTCTCAATGAAGGGTGCGCTGTGAGAACTTGATAAAAAAGGTAAGAATACAATAAAACAAAAAAAAATCTAAGATCCATCCTGATTCTCAGGAGGAGAAAAGCAGAAAAAAACTCAATAAAAGCATATTTTGATATGGAGATCAAAAAGTGATATTGATTTGTTTGACATAAGAGGTACTGAAAGATCTACTGTACATAAAAGTACTGAAATTAATATGTAGCTAAAATTTACCCCTCGACCAACATCATCATATCAAATTTAACTCTTTTGAGAGCTTACCAATAGCAGCAAGCTATTCGGCTGATCTTCAAATATCAAATTTTGATATTGGTCAGAAGTCCTAGGAACAATTTTTTGCTATTATTTTCAGTACTTTTTCCTCTTATATCAACCAAACCAATATCAATTTTCAATCGTCAGTACTTGACTTCTGCCCGGGAATATTTCCTGGGTTCCTCCAGGTGTTTCTTCGATGGATATTCAAGGAGTATTCCTTCTGGGATTTCTTAAGTAAATTCGTTAGGGATTCTTCTGAGGTTATGATGGTTTCTCAAGAAGTTCCCCCACTAGTTCCTACCAGTTTTTCTTGTACCAGGAATTTCTTCTGAAATAAGCCAGCAGTTCCTTCTGAGATCCCTAAAAGAGAGCATTCTAAAATTTGTCAAAGAGTTCCTGTTGTGGTTCCTTTTGAGGACTCCTTTTTCTGGGATTTACCCAGAAGCTCTTACTTGGGATTCCTTCAGAAGTTTTTTCGCCTGTTGCTTCTGGAGTTTTTTTTTCTAGGTTTCTTCAGGAGGAACTCCTTTCTAAGATTAACCAGGAGTTCCTTCTAGGATCCCTCCTGGAACTTTTTTTTTTAATTTCTTTTTCTTTGTGAATTTTATCCTGGAGCTCCTTCTGAGATTTCTTCAGGAGTTCTTTCCAAGATTCGTCCAGTATTTTCTTCTGTGATTTATTCGGGTGCATCTGAGACTCCTCCAAGAGTTCTTTGTGAGATTCCTTCATGAATTATTGTAGGCGTTCCATCCGAATTTCTTCTGGAAGGCCTCCTACGGCACTTCCCACAAAACCTTCTGGGGTTCCTCCAGGATTTTCTTCTAAGATTACACCAGGGGTTTGTTCTAGGATTCCTCCTAGAATTTCAAACGAGAATTCTCCCGGATTCTTTCAGAAGTTCCTTTCGATATTTTTTCATTTATTTCTTCCATGATTCCATGAGAAATTGATTGCATTGGCTCGGCAGTCTTATACAAACATTTGGCAACCTACAATTTTCTAGCTTTTGGTCCTGTTTTGGAGCAAGACTCCAAAACCTCCATTTAGGTAATGAGTCGGGACTGCCTAAATAGAATTTTTACTTAAATGGATTCATTACCTAAATGGAGTACAAGGTTGCAAAGAAGTTTAACTAGGGAGAGTGACTCGAATAGGAAATTTAAAGATGGTCATGCGAAATTTCAGAGAACTTTCAAGGGAGTTTCGGGAGGGGAGGGGCTTCAGGGGCGTTTTCGGGGGTTTTGGAGGGTCTCAGGTGAGAATTGTCATGCAAATGACTAGCTGGGCACGGAACACAAAAAACCCTGAAAAATTCCGCCAGACTGAAACATTGTTGAATGACGGGTCAAGTCGGGTAAATTTTTATTGTATGTTGGGCCACTGTTGGACTAACATTGAACAACTGTTGGGTCTATGTTGGGTTTGGTGGCCAAAATAAAAACAGGTGAATGGTTAATGTCGGGTATGACGTCATTAATCTTAAGTACTCCAACTGTTCTGAACACAACCAAATTCTATTTAGGTAACGTTACCTAAATGGAGGGACCTAAATAGATTTTACCCAAATGGAGGTTTGAGTGTATAAGAATATCGATGTAATCCGTGTACCAAGACGATATCAAGTTAAAATTTCATCCAATGAATATTCCTTCAGGTACTTCTTTCTATGAGAATTCTATACGGGATTCCTCCAGCAGGTCCATCTAGGATTTTTGTAGAAATTCACTCAGCGATTTATCCGGGTAACCGTCCCGAAATTCTCATAAGATTTTTTGTGGGATTCCTCCAAGAACTTTTTCTGCTATTCCTCCAGGTACTCTTTCCAGGAGTCTCTACTTCCAGAAATTTCTCCAGCACTTTCTGCAGATTATTGTGAAATTTCTCTGGAATTCTCAAAATTAAAAACATCTTTGGAATAGGTGTTTATTACGGAGTTCAAGAGTTTTTTTTTATGGAATTTCTCGAGGAGTTCCTTGAGTTTTCTACAATAAAGCTTGAGTCGTTTAATATCTGGACGCATCGTTTAATGTACTGCAGCGCTCCTAGTGGTCAGACATGATCAATTTAGACAGCAGTTTGTTTTGGAATGCTGCCTCTTCTAGTGCTGAAAATTTCCTCACGATTCGTTTTGTTTCGACTAAATTACATGTGATAGACGCCGGTAACCGAAAATTAGTTTTGGACACTCACTTCGAAATTCCGACGTGATCAAGTTCAAAAATTGCGAAATCGTTGAAATTGGCCAAATTGACCGAGGGCAGCGTTCTCAAACGATTCCTTCAGGGGCATACTATCGATCGGCAGCATCATAACAAGCGTCGTAGTGAAGTGCAACTAAGGATCGCAAGTTGCGTTTGAAGATGTTGAGAACATTTAGGACAAACCCTGGGCAGTCGGATAATGATGTCGTCAATAAATATTGCCAGCCAAAGTACCGTCAGGAGAAATCATCTTCGAGAAGGATTCTGATCTTTTCGGGCCAGTAAGCAGTCCAATGGGATACTAAATCAAAACCTGGTGACCAAAACACGTGCCCGGAAGTTGTATGACGAGGTTCTGACAAAGTACGAAGAATGCAAGTTCAGGGACGATGAAAAGTACGTGAAAATGGATTATGATCCGCTTTCCGGACAAAAGATCTTTAAAGCAACAGGTCGGGGTGATGCATCTAGCAAGTTTTAATTTGTTTTTGCCGATGAATTTGCAAGAAAACTGCTGATTTGGCAAGGTATTCGCAGCTGTGGACAAAAACCAAGATGTTCGTTGTTTGTCACGACCAAGGAATTTAAAAATGTGCCTAAAAAGCTGTGTTCTTCCGTTCATTATAGCTCACAATGGATTTGTAAAGTTTTGGCCTAATTTGACAAGCTGCCACTACAGTGTAGAATTTCTAAAGTAGTATCAAAGCATCTGGGTGGATTTCATGAAAAAGGAAATCAATTTCCCAAATTGCCCACAATTCCTCCCAAATGAGAAATGTTGGGCAATTGTCAAGCAGAAGTTGAGAGGTGGTTCGGGATGCAATGGAGATGACGATATGGTGGAAGAAAATGGCAACTCAAGTTAATCAACGGACTGTCCAAGACATGATTAGTGATATTTGAAGAAAGGTTCGAGGTTTTATTAAAATCAAATCAAAATAATTTCAAAGCCATTTTTCTTTGAAAGTCCAATAAATATCTTAAATTTTGAGTGCATAACATTTTTTTTATTTCAATAACATATTTCTGAAATAGCTGCGGTTTCTTGCGCCCAGATATTAAATGACTCAAGCTTTAGTCGTGCCAACAGAAACCCCAGAAGAACAAAAAATATCTGAAGATGTTCCAAAAGAAGTATTTAAAGAAGAAATTCCTAAAGGAATATATGTAGGAGCTTCTTGAGGAATCTCAGAAGGTTTCCGAAACGTATCTCTGAAGCTATCTCGCTAGAACACCTGAAGAATTCCAGATGGAACTACTTTAGGAATCTCAGAAGAATCAAAAATCATATTCATCACAAGAACCTTCAATGGTTATACAAGTCAGAAACACGCCAAAACCCACCAAAAATCTCGACAAATATTGATTTGGAATATAACCCTAACTAAATAAATTCCACCTGGGTCATTCCATACAAAGTGTACACACCGCGTGTTATCGACCATCACGGATTTTGACCAAATTTTGTTGAAATGTTTGTTCAAATGGAGGAAGATAAAATCCCAATTTTGGTGCCGATCGGATCACCCCTCGGCCCATGGCAGCACCCCTCGTCTTTACCAATACATGAAAAATCCAAGTTTTTCATTCCTTTTCTTAATTTATAGCTTTGAAACTATAAAATATACACATTTGTGACCTTCAGCTTTTTTGAAGAAAATTGTTGGAGGAATCCAGCAAAAATATTATTTTTTCGATACAGTGTTGCCAAACATGTTATTTTTTAACTTTAAAATTTAAAATCGATTTTTCGTCAAATGAGTATATTTTGATTTCAAAAATTTTGATTCCATCGTGTTTATCAGACATTTTCCAATCGAAAAAGCTTAACTCCCCGAGGTCTTTTTGGCCGTTCCAGAGATACAGCGTTTTTAAGCTTGAAAACCGTTTTTCTCTAATATATAAAATAAGTCCAATTTACAAGTTTCGCTAAAAAAGCATTATTCGATGCAATTTAAAGGTGATTTCGGCTGATTTGGACCAAGGAGAATAGAAAACTATGTAAAAGTAATAATATGACAGTGTTGCCAGTTTATCAATTATGGATTTATTAGAATGGATAACAATAAATTGCTGAAGTTTAAAATTTATGTATTATAATCCTTATTTCAATTGAAATTCTACCTATGTAAACATTAAGGTTGACGGAAGTGTTGCCAGACATTTTAATTTTATTCCTTTTTTACAATTTTATTACTATTGGCAACACTGAACCTTGATAGTTTTCGTTTGGTGAGCAACTTTATAGTCATCGTACAAACCTTTAATAAGGGCAGTGGTATATTCAAATGCTCACTGACATTTATTCATGGTTCAGAATTACGCTAATTGATTCCGACTGTTCTTGGTGTATTTTTAGGATTTTTTACCTTTTCAGTCCGATTGTGCGATCAAAAATAACCTTATGTGTTTATACTACGACGCTTCGTATCGGATTTTCAGAAAGATCCGATACGGATCGAAACGTCGGAGTAAGAGAACATAAGGTTGTTTTTGATCTCGCAATCGGACTGAAAACCCAAAAAATCCTACAAATAAGTTCAGAATTACGAAAAACCTTTCTTGATGACATGTTATGCCTTAGCGTACAAGTTGCTATTAATTTATTTTTCTGTTTATCCGTTGTTTTGAACTTGTACGGTGAATGAAAAGTTCCTAAAAGTGAGTTCAGTTAACTCCATTGACTCGCATACAGACAGAGTACTTAGATTAGAATTTCTTTCTACCCAACCGCCAGTTCAAATTACTCAACTATAAATACTATGTCACTTACTCAGTTTTGGCCAATCTTAATGTTGTTTAGGTGCCTGGGTAATTACACCTTGTACGCACTTCCGGGTTGCTAGTCTTTTAAATGTTCCATCTAATCCTTCGCTTGGTCCTTCTTATGTGCGAAACAATGCAACTCTACGAAAACTAAAAAATCCTTCTTGTGACACTTTTACATTTAAACTATTTGTAGAGCTCTTTTTGCATCCTCTCTGATTCACTCTCTTTATTGTTGTCAAAAAAAGAAGAACAAAACAACTCAATTTTGGAAATTCAATGCGGGAAGCCAAAACTGAGTAAGTGACATAGTATTGATAATAACTATCAACTGTTGAGTAATTTGAACTGGCGGTTGAGTAAAAAGAACTTCTACTCTAAGTATTCTGTCCGTATGCGAGTTAATGGAAATTGCCCACCTCAAGGTTGGGTGGATTAAACTCACTTTTGAGAACTTTTATTTCCCCGTACGAAGCGTCGGAGTATGAGAACATAAGGTTGTTTTTGATCTCACAATCGGACTGAAAAGCTAAAAAATCCTAAAAATACACCAAGAACAGTCGGAATCAATTAGCGTAATTCTGAACCATGAATAAATATCAGTGAACATATGAACCACTGCACTTATTAAAGGATTGTTCAAAGAATAAAAAGTTGCACACCAAATGAAAACTATCAAGGTTCAGTGTTGCCAATAGTAATAAAATTGTAAAAAAAGGAATTTATGATTCTTGCTTGATGATTTGATTTGATACAAAAGTTCTCATGTAGATTTTTACAATAAAATTAAAATTTCTGGCAACACTTTCGTCAACCTTAACGTTTACATAGGTAGAATTTCAATTGAAATAAGGAGTATCTATATAAATAAAAATGGAATGATGTTTGTATGTCACGAATAGGCTTGGGAACGGATCAACAGATCGACATGATTCTTTCACTGTTGCATTCCGCCAGGGCTCCGACATGTTCGTACGAAAAAATAATGAGAAAAAGTGACCGGGAAGCCAAGAAAAACAGGAAAATCAGAAATTCCATTTTGCGGGGCATTTTTCTACAGAGCTGCATGTCAAAAAACACAGTAGGCAGGCAGGACGACGTTTTCCGGGACTGCTAGTAATACATAAATTTTAAATTTCAGCAATTTATTGTTATCCATTCTAATAAATCCATAATATATAAACTGGCAACACTGTCATAGTATTACTTTTACATAGTTTTATATTCTCCTTGGTCCAAATTAGCCCAAATCACCTTTAAATTGCATCGAATAATGTTTTCTTAGCGAAACTTGTAAATTGGACTTATTTTATATATTGGAGAAAAACGGTTTTCAAGCTTAAAAACGCTGTATCTCTGGAACGGCCAAAAAGACCTCGGGGAGTTAAGCTTTTTCGATTGGAAAATGTCTGATAAACACGATGGAATCAAAATTTTTGAAATCAAAATATACTCATTCGACGAAAAATCAGTTTTAAATTTTAAAACTAAAAAATAACATGTTTGGCAACACTGTATCGAAAAAATAATATTTTTGCTGGATTCCTCCAACAATTTTCTTCAAAAAAGCTGAAGGTCACAAATTTGTATATTTTATAGTTTCAAAGCTATAAATAAAGAAAAGGAATGAAAAACTTGGATTTTTCATGTATTGGCAAAGACGAGGGGTGCTGCCATGGACCGAGGGGTGATCCGATCGGCACCAAAATTTGGATTTTATCTTCCTCCATTTGAACAAACATTTCAACAAAATTTGGTCAAAATCCGTGATGGTCGATAACAGGTTTCCACTTTTTCTCGGTCACTTCATATGGAATGACCCCTATTTATTGGTTTTATTCATTTTTGTTTTTTTTTTTCATGACTGGAAACCCATGCAGCAATTCCTGAGGGATGTTTTTTTTCCTAAAGTTAATCTGCAAGTTCTTATGGCATTGGCAATTCCTTTGATATATCATTGAGTATTTTTTGTGAATCTTTTCTGCATTATTATATGGATTTTTTTTGACCATTCTTTTGAAAACTGTCTCAGCTATAGTGTCAAAAAATGAGTTCGAAATTTCTTTAGTAAAAATTTTCAATTTTTTAGGAACTTCGTCAGAAAGTTCTTTGAATACTTCTGTGGCATTTTTTTGGGAAATTAACATGCAATTCCTTTGTGAGCTTCTTCAGAAATTTCTTCTGCGAGACTTTCTCTGGAAATTCCGTCTTCAACTCCATTTATTTGTTTAATTGTTACTTTAGAAATTTTTTCAACATTTTTGGGAAATTCGTTTGGCAATTCTTTACAGAATTCTGGCTGTATTGCTTTGGAAGTTCTATTAGATACTGTCTAGACGAATTAAACAAAATTTACAGCGGAATCGTCGAGGAAAATCTCGAGGAACTACCTAGAAAAAGAAATTGTCTAAAGAAGTTTTGAAGGAATTGCCCGATCAATTCCAAAGAAAATTCCTGTGTTATTTCCAAAGGAATTGTTGATGAAACTACCAAACGAATTGTTAGACAATATCACAATGAATTTAGCAATTTACAAACCGAAAATATTTTCAAATAACATTCTAAAAGGTTCCTGAAATTGCCGAAGAAAATTCAAAACGATTTTCCGAAGGTGTTTCCAAAAAAATCCCTGATATTTTCTCAAAATACTAGCCGAAGAAATAAAAAATCAAAACAGGAAAAAAATATGAATGAGTTGATGATGATTAACCTGGGCTGAATGAGTTCTCAAATGAAAAGCAGAAGGGTTTTCCAAAGGAGTGCTGAATCAATTGACGAAAATGTGCCGAAACTATTTTCAAAGAAAATGTTGAATAATTCCAAAGGAACTCTTCGAATGCTCCCTAATCAGTTGTCAGTAAAATTTCAACAGGAGTTCCCAAAAAGATTTCTTAAAAATTCTGAAGTCAGTAAAAATGGTTCAGAACGTGAGATTTACGGTGCTTAGACCAAACTCGAAACCCATTACAAGATTAAATGGGTTCTTGTAGGAAGTGCTCATTCGCCTCAGCAACTTTGCTGTATTTGCAGTATTGCATTTTTCTTTTGAGTGGTCCAAAACACGAGATATTAAACATTAGGACAAAACTGCTTGCACTTAAGAACACTGGATCCCTGTAATGAGAGATTCTTGAGCTAAATTGCTCTCTAGATGAAACCTATCATTTAACTGAACATTTTTGCCGAAGACAGTATCCTAAAGTTTGCTCATTTCAAAACTAACACCTCGTAGTGAGTGAATCTCGAATTGTTTTCTATGTGCAAGTGTTTAGTCTTATTTCTGAGCAGCTTTTCGGAAGACATTATCCCTCTAAATGATCTAGAAAGCGATGTATACGACGTTTAGACTAAACTGGAAACCTCTAAGAATACTGGCGCCGTGGTGATTCTCGAAGTCTTCAGAAAAACTTTGCCGAAAACAGCCTTTTTTTTGGAATTTCTTTCAGTGATCTCTTCGGGAGTTTCTGTAGGATATCCTTGAAACATTCTTCCAGGAATTTTTCAAGATATTGTTAAAGAAATCATACAGAGATTTCAGTATTCAGTAGATTTCAGAGTATTCTTCAAAATTCCACCAAGAATGCTCTGAGATTTTTTTTTCTGAGATTGCTTCGGAAATGTCTACAAAGATATCCTCGAAGATCAATTTTCCAGCGATTGTTCTGCCAAATTAATCCAGGTATTCTATCGGAAATTACTCTAATGATTTTTTTTTGGGAATTCCTTTAGTTGTCCCTTCTGGGTTATTTCCAAGATTTTCTTTCGGGAATTCCTCTGGTGGTTTCATTTGGGATCCTTGAATATTTGTTTTAGCAATTCTTTCCAGGGATTTTTTTCAAATATTCATCCAGGCATTCGATTTGGATTTTCTACAGGAAATTTCCAAAGAGATTCGATAATTCCTCTAGATGCCCCATGGTATTTTCCATCCTCTAGCGCTTTCTTTCTCCAGCTTGAAGACTCCAGCGATTTCAATTCAAATCACTCGAGAGCTTCCTTGCGCAATTCATCTACAATTTATTCTAGTAATTTCTTCAGAGATTAATTACGGAACTCCTCCATTAATTATTGAGGAAAATTCTTTAGGGATGCATTCGGAATATATTTTACCGGGGGTTGCTACGAAAATTCTTCATGGAGTTCATTCACGAAGTCCTCGAAAGATTCCTTCAGAAATTTATGCAGTGATTCACGTTCGCTTAAGTAGCGGATGGTCATGGGTTAGATTCCCTGCCCCCTGAATTATTATTATGAATAATAAATATGAAATTGGAGCTAGAAATTTCTTTTGACAAATATAAACTTGTTTTATTCATCATTATGAGAATATCTTTCTGTGAACGTCAGAATTTTTCACGAAATCAAAAATATGACATGAGATCCACGAAGTTTTACAATAATTACGCAGAAACATTCATTCCACTGGAATTGAATCTCTCAGAGAAACACCTTGGACATTCGCGGAAAGTATGTCGGTAGACATTCTTAGAGAATACTCACAAAGTGTTCCTGAAATTATCCTTGATCCTTGAACTTGGAAGCTAGGCTCGTGCTTTTCTATTTGGCTTCAATCTTGTGATATATCTCACCAAAGTCGTACCGGAAGTCACTATATACACTAGCGCCACGTGGTGGTGAAATTCGAAACTTTGCTCTTTATGATCTGGAATTACTCTAATGTAGCTTGAACAACTTTTCCGAAGATCGTATCTTCCTGTCTGGCTTCAATCTCGTACTATATTCCACTAAATTCGTACCAGAAGTCACTATGTACACTAGCGCCACGTGGTGGGGAAATTCCTAACTATTAAATCCATCACCAGAAAGTGGTTGTTGTTCTGAACAATTTTGCCGAAGACAGAATGTTGCTATCTCGTCGAGGTTCCGCAAGAGAACTCGCTACAAAGACATGGTACTCATAATTAATCTGGGAACAAAACGAAACCGGAAGAATTTGAAAATGTGGAACTATGTAATGTATTCGCCTGGTTCTCACCGGAAACTGTATAAAATTCCGATCGGCTTTCACTACACCTTTCTAGGAGAGTGTAGGATTCCGATAGCGCAAAAATATTGAAATTTGATTCATTGACTGCTGGGATATGGATGTGCAAAAAAAAACAGCTCCACGTTTTTTTTTTTTGCCAGTCGGTACTTTACATCACAAAATCCTGTCGGTAAAGGCAGTGTTAATATTGATGGTCAACTTCATATAGGACTGGAAGACCGGGCATTTACGAGAAAGTAATCTTATCTACACAAATTTGCAATTCTTAGAAAAGATTGTGAAAATAATTGACAGCTTTCGTAGATTTTAGACTTATTTCAGCACATGCTGTCCATACGCAGTGCTGGGCATTATTTGTGAACTGAACTGGTTTTGCCTTCCGTGTTTTTTGTGAGTGTACTTCACACTTACCCTTCTCCCGCAGTTTGTCGTTGCACGATACGCGCTTTCGCTACATATTTATACCTCCACCTCGGCCTACCTATATGCATGTGATGTGCTGATCGTGGTTTTGCTACACGCATATCATGAGGCTGCGACGGACGCGACAACACAACAAATTCATAATCCTTGCTCGCGGCTGAATTCGGTCACCACCATCCGCCTGACCAACGACCCGGTATTGAATCGCGGAATGGTTGGATGCGAGAGATGAGGAAATGGTAATATTTACAAACACGCCATTCGTTTCACAATGCATATATACTAGCTAGCTAGGTAGGTATGTACGGTGAGTGCACAGCAGACCCGTGAAACAGTCAGTAATATGGAGTGCACGCCGCCTGTCGCCAAACTATTAAAAGCCACTCGATCGTTATCAGCTGGTGGCATGGCGTCAAGCACACAACTCACTCTACGATGATGGCGCGAGGTCATGCGGGGAGAGTGTGAATCATATCGCACTGATTTCAGCTGGTTTCATTATTATTTGCATGAGTTGTGAAATGTTTACTACGTAAAGGTACAATATAACTTGTTTTGATGAAACAACCTATATGTTTTGGAAATGTTCTTGTACAATAAATTGTACACGTACGTTCGAAGAGATATTCAAATAACTTAATTGAAAAGTACTCTGGAAAATACTAATTTATCTCCAGCAATATATGGAATTTACAATGTTGAGCAAGATGTCCGGCCATTTGGCCAAATGCCGCTTGGCCGAATGTTGTTTGGCCGAACGCGATTTGGCCGAATGCCATCTGGCCAAAAGAGTCGGTTGGCCGCAAGCACGTAGCCAGAGCCCCTCCCTGGTCGCCAGATTTTTTTTTTTAATTCGAGCCGACTTAAAGATTATCAATAATTCAAGAGTTCAAGAAAACATATTTTAAAAAAAAAACTATTCTTTAGACTATTTTAATAATTGAGGTTTTTATCCACAATTATCAAACCTTTTTTTCTTGAGAATCACAGAAAATTTCGCTAATTATTTCTCCAAGAGATCCACATCAATCTTATCATAGAATTTAATCAAATAACAAGCTTGGTTGAATGGTTTATTTTTGTGATGTTTATTCATGGAATACAAAAACAGCATGCCCAGTTTCCGGTAGGGAAACACTTTGTAGAATTACACTATGCTGCTATAGAGTGCAGGTATGTGCTACTGCTACACGAATTTTCACTTGTATTCAATTCAAACAAACGTCATGCAAAGAGAATAATACCTGGGATTTCCTTACAAACTTTTTTAAAGACCATCTCCAGAAATTCCTTCGGGCATTTATTCAAGAATTTCTCCAGGGATTTTTTCAGAAATTCCTCAAGGACATGTCCAGGAGTTTCTCTTTCGTGAATCCTTCCATGGACATCTTGCAAGATTCAGATTGTTTTTTTAGGGTTTGTTCCCATAAATGCTTCAAGAATTCATCCCACGATTCCTTCAGATTTTTTGCAGATACTTCTGCAAGAATACATCGATGAATTCCTTCAGGAATTTTCCTTCAGTGATTCTAGCATGGATTGCTCCAGAGAGTTTTTCAAGAATTTCTCTATGGGTTTCACCAGACATTCCTCCGGGAATTTCTCCTGGGATATCTTTAGAAGTATCTCCAGTGCTTTTTTCGATGATTCCACCAGGATTTCCAGGAGTTCCTTAAATCATTGTACAAAACATTCTTTTTGCAGTCCATCCAAAGATTCCAACAATAATTCGTCCGAAAATTATTGCAGACATAGATGCCTACATTTTTTTCCTACAGAAATTCTTCCAGAAAAGTGTTAAGAAAGCTTTCCTGGAATTTCCTATGGCATTCCTCATGGGATTGCTTCTTGGATTCCTCCAGGTTTTCCTTCAAGCATTTCTCCATGGATTCACCCGGGAATATCTTCTGCGTTTCTTTCTGAAACAACTCCAGGAATTATTTTAAAAAATCCTCCAAGGGTTCCTCCAGGAGTTCTTCTTCCTTCAGGAACTCCTCCAAAACCTAATCCAGTGCTTCCTCCAGGAACTGTTTAGGAATGCCTCTATTAATTGCTTCCAGGATTTCTCCTGGGTTTTCTTCAGGAACTGCTACAGGGATTCCCCAAGGAGTTCTTCCCCGAACTCTTCTTAGAATTCCTGCAGGATTTCTCCAAGGATTCCATCTGCAATTTCTTCAGAAATTTTTATTGGGATTCCACCATGAATTTCTTCAGAGATTCCTCGAAGAATTATTCAAGGGATCCTCTGGGAATTGTTGCAGTGATTCCCCTAAAAAATCATCCAAGGATTAATTCAGAAATGCGTATAGAGATTCCTCTGTTAATCTCTACGGGCATTCTTCTAAAATATCCTCCAGGGATTCTTCCAAGAATTTCTGCAGGGCTTGACTCGGGACTTCCTTCTGTGATTCTCTCTGGAGCAACTTATTTTAAAACATCCTCCTGGAACTCTTTTTAGGATTCCTCCTGCAATTCCTCCTTGTATTTTAAAGAAACTTGTCAAGGAATTATTCAGTACTTCCTCCAGGAGCTGCTTAGGGATTCCCTTGGTAATTTCTCTTGAAATTGCTTCCGGGATTCCTTCTGGAGTTTCTTCATAAACTCTTCTAAGGATTCCTCCCGAATTTGTTCAAGAACTCCATCTGCGATTTCTTCAGGAATTATTTTTGGTATTTCTATATGAATTCTCTAAGAGATTCATCCACGAATTTCTTTAGGAATTCGTCTAGGAATTACTCCAGGAAATCCTTCAGGAATTACTTCAGAAATTCATCCAGGATTTTTTTTTTTTTCTAGGAATACCTTCTGGTTTTTTTTCCAGAAATTCCGCCAAGAAATCTTCCAGTATACCCTCCAGGCATTGCTACAGGTATTCCTCCAGGAATTGCACTAAAACTCCTCCAGGAACTTTTTTAGGGATTTCTGCAGAAAAATTCGTTCGAGGATTTCTCCAGGAATTCCTACAGAGATTCCTCTTGATTACTCCCTAAGGATTCCGCCAGCAAATACCAAAGGAGAACCTCCAACAATTCCTCCAGGCATTCCTCCAGGATTTTATCCAGGAATTTCTCCAAGAACTATTCCAACTACTGCAAATATCCCTAGAAATTTCTTCAGGAATTCCTCCAGCAACTTTTCTAGGAATTGATCCAAGAATTGTTCCTGGACATCCTCCAGAAATTATGTCAACAATTTCTCCAGGAATTTTTCCAGAAAATCTTCTGGGGATTTTTTCAGAATTTCTTCCAGGAAATTCCTGGAGAAATACCATCAGTAATTTTTCAGGGATTCCCTCAGGGACTTCCTTCGAGGATTTATCCAAGAATTCCTCCAGAAATTCCGCTAAAAATTCCTCCAGAATTTTCTCAAGGGATTTTTTTCAGAAATAAAAAAAAATAATAGAATAGAAATTTTCCAAAATTTCTCTAGAAATTTATCCAGTAATTCTTCAAACAATTCTTCTAGAAATTCCTCCAGAAATTCGCAAAGGAATACCTCTAGGAATTTCTCCAGGAACTTCTCTAGGAATTACCCCAGGAATTTCTTCATGAATACTCCCAGGAATTTCTCCAGGAATTGCTCTAGGAATTGCTCCTGGACATCTTTCAGAAAGGGGCTGTCCATAAACCACGTGGTCTTAAGGGGGGGGGGGGGGTTTCGGCCAATGATCATTTTGCATGGACAAATAAAAAAAAATGTGTGGACTAATGACCACGCGGGGGGGGGGGGGGGGGGTGTTTGAAAAGTCCCAAAAAAATGACCACGTGGTTTATGGGCAGCCCCAAATTATGTCAGCAATTCCCCAAGGTATTTCCAAGAATTTCTCCCGAGATTCCATTAGAAATTGCTTAACGGATTCCTCCAGAGATTTCTCCATGGAATCTCTTCAGGAAATTCTTTGAAGATTCCTCCAGGTTATCCTGCAGAAGGTTCTCCAAGGATTCTTCCAGGAAATCCTCATGGGATTTCTTCAAAAATTCTTCTAGAATATTCTCCAGGAATACCTTCAGGATTTTTTCAGGGATTCATCCAGGAATTACACCAGGAATTAATCGAGGAACTCCATCATGAACTATGTCAGCAATTCATCCAGGAGTTACTCCAGGAAATCCTTCAGGGATTCCTTCAGAAATTCTTCCAGGATTTTTTCTAGGAATACCTACAGGATTTTTCCAGAAATTCCGTCAAGAAATCTTCCTGTTTTCCCTCCAAAAATCTCTACAGATATATATTTAGGAATTCCTCTAGAAACTCGTCATTGAACTTTTTCAGGGATTTTTCCACGGATTTCTTGAGAAATTCGTTCGAGGATTTCTCCAGGAATTCCTCCAGAGATTTCTATTGAAATCCCTCCGGGAATTTTTCAGGGGATTTTTTCAGAAATTTCTCCCAGAGCTCCTCTATAGATTCCTTCAGAAATTCATCCAGAATTATTGCAGGAATTCCTCCAGAAATTCCTTCAGGGATTCTGCCAGCAATTCCCAAAGGAGAACGTCCAATTGATTGATTGATCTGTCTTTATTTAAGATTTCAGCCCCTCGAGAACCTGCAAGAATTCCTCCAGGATTTTATCCAGGAATTTTTAGAGAACTCTTCCAGGAAATTCTCCAGGAATTACCCCAGGAATTTCTTCAGGAATTCCTACAGCAATTTCTCTAGGAATTTATCCAGGAATTTATCCTGGACATCCTTTAGAAATTATTTCAACAATTGATGATAATACCCAACACGGAATAAAAAAAAATGTCAACAATTTCTCCTCTCTTCAAAAATTCTTCCAGGAAATTCTCCAGGAATACCCTCAGGATTTTTCAGGGGTTCCTCCAGGAAATCCTCCGAAGATTCCTCCAGGAAATCCTCCAGAAGTAATTCTAAGGATTCTTCCTGGAAATCCTCTGGGGATTTCTTCAGAAATTCTTCCAGGAAATTCGTGGAGGAATACCATCAGTAATTTTTCAGGGATTCCATCAGGGACTTCCTTACAAACTTCTTCTAGGATTCTCCCAGCATTTTCTTCAGGAATTCCTTCGAGAATTTATCCAAGCATTCCTCCAGAAATTCCGCTCCTGGCATTTCTCCCGAGATCTCCATTAGGAATTGCTTAAGGGATTCCTCCACAGATTTCTCCATGAAAAATCTCTTCAGGAAATTCTTTGAAGATTCCTTCAGGAAATCCTCCAGAAGTTTCTCCAAAGATTCTTACAGGAAATTCTTTAGGGATTTCGTCAGAAATTCTTCTAGAATATTCTCCAGGAATTTGTCAGGGATTCCTCCAGGGGTTTCTTCACAAATTTCTTCTAGGAAACCCCCTGGGATTCCTTCAGGAATTCCTTCGAGAATTTCTCCAGGAACTCCACCAGCAATTCCGCTAGAAATCCCTACAGGAATCTCTTCTGGGGTTCTTTCAGAAATTGAAAAATAACAGAAAGAATTCTTCTGGAGATTCCTCTAGATATTCATCCAGTAATTCTTTCAGGAATTCCTCTAGAGATTCCTCCAGAAATTTCCACAGGAACACAACTATAAAATCCTCCATTTATTCCTCCGGGATGTTATCTAGGATTTTCCCCAGGAACTTTTCCAGGAAAACCTCCAGGAATTTCTTCCGGAATTCCTTCCAGAATACTCCTGGCATCCTTCAGGAATTATGCCAACAATTCGTCCAAGAATTATTCCTGAAAATCCTCTAGGGATTTCTTCAGAGATTCTTTCAAGAAATTCTCCAGGAATACTTTCAGGAAATTTTCAGGGATTCCTCCAGACATTCCTCTAGAGATTCCTCCAGGAATTATTTCAGGGTTTTCTCCACGAATTTTTCGAGGGATATTCCCAGAGATTCCACCAGCGAATCCTCCAGAAATTCCTCCAAAGGTTCTTTCAGGAAATCCTCCTGGAATTTCTCAAGGAACTTTTTTTCAGAAATTTCTCCAGCAATCCCTCCCAGGATTCCTCTGGAGATTTCTTCAGAAATTTCTCCCGAAATTCTCCCAGGGATTGTTCCAAGAATTCACCCAAAAAACTGCTCAAGGAATTTCTCCAGGAATTACGCCAGGAATTTGCTCAGAAGTTTCTATAGGCATTCCTCCAAGGATTCCTTCACAAATGTCTCTAAGATTTCCACTATGAATTTTTAAAGAGTTTCTAATGAAATTTCACTAGGTATTCCTTCCAAAATTTATTCAGGAATTTGTAAAGGTTTATTTTCTGAAATTCTTACAAGGACTGCATCAGGAATGAATTAAATGCTTTGGCTGTTTTCCTGCTCTCCGCATCGACCAATGTGCGAAAAATCGTTAAAAGTAAATCGCAAACATATTGTATGGCGAATAGCATCTAAAGACGTATTTCTTGAAGTGGAACATAATATTTGAAAAAAAAATTTTTGGTAGCGGTTGTGCACAATGATGACCGGTTTGGTGCCTACCAAATATTTTTTTCGGTAAAAGCTTTTCATTTCGAGAAATTCGAGTTTAGATGCTTTTCGCCATACAAAATAAAATTATATTTCTCCTGCTGACCAACATTGAACGCACTCCCTGCGGGTAATCCATTGAAAATTCAAAAAATTCTTGAGGATTTTTTCCAGCGAGTAGTATTGGAAGATAATTCAAAATAGACACATACAGGAACCAGGAAATATTAGGTTAGTACTCAAAAGAGCTCGAAATTTCCAAAACAGTTCAGCTATAATTTCAGATGAATGTTTTGTAGACATTGACAAACAAAAATCAGAGCAAAATAATGCATGAGTAAATAAAAATCCTTAATCTTCCAGAAATTGGTCACCGCGATCATTCGAGCTTTTTTTAACGTATTGTACAAAATACAGTTGCGTTTAGTTATAAAAGCTAGTAGGTACATATTTACTAAGGATGCTTGCCCCCACCCCCCTCCACCACCTGACCGAAAATCTGGCTACGCCTTTGTTTTGCCGAATGCCGTTCGGCAGAATCATGATCAAATTAATTAAGAGGCGAGAACCAACTGTGGATAACATTCTTGTACCAATATGACCATCAGAATTATTTCCTTCTTTTAGTCATAGGCTGTTCTTGCTAATGTCACCATGAAGTGATCAGTTGGCGATGAAACTGCATACATTTTTTGTCAGAGATTTTTCCTTCTTTGAACCATAGGCCGTTCTTTCGAGTTATATTGATATATAAAGGAGTGGTATGATCACTCATATTTATCATTTCGTTTTCGACCAAATGACATTCGGCCATGTGGCATTCGGCCAAATGACCCGGAACCGTTGTGCAGTGAGGCTAAACTATTCTGATAGTGCATTTTCAAGTCTAATTAGTTTGAGCGCGGTTCTAAGTACTATCATAACCAAAATTTAGTATTAAGATGGTTCTAATGTTCTCCTCGAGTATCTAAATTTGATTGTGATGTTATTGCGCTTATTTTTGATTTAATGAACACGTATATTTTGATCATTACCTAGTCATGTAAGGAATAAGTTGTTATATATATGGGAAGCAAATTATAAACTTTTCCTCACTAGTGAACAGATATTTCCCAAAACGACCAAAAGAATAACGTTATACGGATCACGTGAATCTGCCTCGAAATCAGGTCAAAACGGGACGATGCTCAAACTGGCGATGGGTCACCGATTACGCGTTGTCTCCGAATCTGATGAAAAAGAAAACACTGCGCCGAAGAAACGTCTCATCAACATCGCGTTGTTGACCGGGCTTTTATTATTACCTTCGCACCGTCGCCGCCGTCATCGTCCTCCGGGTTTATCGAAAAGAAAGCGCAAAACGCAGAGAACTCGTCGACGTCATGCGAATTTCCATCGCACAAAACTTTCACGCGCGACTCAATTTACGCCCTCTTTCACGTCTCCCGACCCCGCTACCGATTGTCCACCGGAGCAGTCCGTGATCCGAACATACATTGCGCATTATACCTACGTACGTACTGAGGGGACGCGCGGTAGGTGGGCGCAACTATATGTATCAAGATTTTTGCTTTGACTTCGAATTTTAACATCCAACGACGACGACCATATTATGCCAGATGAGAAAAGAAAACGACCCGAAGGATTTTCGATGGATTTCGCCAGCCAAACGTTCGAAAATTGCAAACACTCTTCATCGGATCTGTACCGACCGAATGTGAGATCCCCCGTCTGTCTGTTTGCGCGCAGGGACATTATGCCTGGTTTACATTGTTCAACTGAAACGAACATTCCACTTGCTAACTTCACAAAGATGTTCAATCCAATGGAATGATGTGTTTAGACTGAGCAAATGACTTGAGTGTTCACTTGAATGCTCTTGAATGCATCTCAGTTGAAGCAAGTGTTTACATTGTTCAACTCGTGCGGAGCGAAAGCACACTGAATTGAATTCATCTCACTGACAGATGACTTGAATTCAGCTCACATGAATCGCGGGTTTATACGGGGCAAGTGAGACGATTTCGTTTGACTTGAATGAAAAAGTTCAACATGTTCAACTTTCGTTCAAGTCAAGTGAGTTGCTCATGTGAGATGAATGGTGGTGTTTACACGTTCAATTCGTATTCAATTGGGCATTTTCCATTGAATTGAATCAATTCACTTGCACTGTCTAAACCAGGCATTATTATCAACCTCCGAAAAAAAAAGTGATTGGAGAAAAAGGCAACGTGTTTGCGTCTTCTGGTTTGCGCGGAGAAATGCACAGTACTGATCCAGTTATTTTCGGTGAAGTGTAAATAAAATGGCTTTAAATAAATAATTTTATTTATAAATGGTTTTCTCATTCGTTGAGACGTACTTACTCGAAGAAATGAGCTAGGATGGCCCACAACTGATGGTGAGTTGAATCTGAGCAAGCAGAGGAAAGTACCGAGGCACAAGTGGTAGTCGAAATACGCTTATCTGTCAAAGGAAAAGCATAACAGGGCGGAATCAAGCTTGAACTTGATCTTGACTACCCGTGGATACTACTCTAGTATCACCAGACCAGCGACACTCACCCAAGGAACCAGTTAGATATCTGCCGCGTACTAAGAATAATTTTTTTACATATCGTACAAATTGGGCCGAATGGTCTTAGATTTTCACGAAACTTTTTCAAAATACAAGGTCACCTATTTTCCCGGGAAACTCAGATGGATTTTTTTTGTTTTCTCCTGACACTACTTACTTTGAAAAATCATAACTCAAGTTCGAAGCATCGTGGACACAAAGTTTTTTTATTTATCAATATCAGTTAACGGTGATTAACACAACCAAACAAAGTTTTTTTTTTAAATAAAAGCAAATTTTCTCAGAAATCAAAAAAAAAAAATTGAACTGAAAAAAGCTTTCCACAAAATTTTCTACAGTTGGGAAAATTCATAAAGAAAAGCCGGCAAAACTATTCAAAAAATATTCACCTGAGTTTTCCGGGAAAATATGCGACCCTGATTTTTTTCCATTTTTCTTTTGTTCATATATCCATATATATAGGCAGAGCTGTGGAACAAGTTTCATGAAAATCTGAGACCCTTCGGACCAATCCCGTACGGTAATAAAAAAAAAATGCGAGCTTTCCATTTTTTGTGCCCTCACAAGTGCCAAAAAGCTCAGTGATATTGGGACTTTTTCCAGGGAATTCTTTGGAAATCCCAACAAATAATTCTTTTTTCAAAAATTAGTCACGTATTCCACTGCGATCTCTTAAAAAAAATACTATAAAGAGTTATTCAGAAATTTTCTTCAGGAGTTTAATTAATTTCTCATGAATATCTTCGGAAACTTTTCCTTAAACCCTCCTGATATTTCTTCAGAAAAAAAAAAACTTAAGAAATTCTTTCAGAAAATCTTCCAAGGAATTTTTAAGAAACTTTGCCATGAATGCCTTTAGAGATTTCTCTCAGAAATCCTTCAGGAACCCTTCCATACATTCTTTTACAAAATGATTAGTTTCTTTTAAAAATTTCTCCAAAGTTTTGCCCAAGATTTACACCAGAAATTGGTTTAGAAACTTATTATGAAACCTGCCCTAGATTCCTTACGATATTGCTCCATGGATGCCTTTCATCTTCCAGGAATTGAGGGGGTTAGAAGCAAAGGGGTGTAAGTGACAAAAACCCACTTTCGAGTAAATGATGTTTCAAGTTTTTCACCAATTTTTGATCCCATACAAAATGTATGGAGTTTCAAAATCGACCAAATATTCTACGATTTATTGTAATTTTTCCAATCATCGTAAAAATAATCTAATAATAAACGATCAAATCTGACTATATATGTCAATGGTTGCTACTCCGTGATTGATCTGAGCTGGTACCAATTGCACTGAGATCCAAATGAATAAGGGCTGGGACACTCCACTTATTCTCAAACTGCAATTTTAGCAGCTCATGCATTTTGGATCAATAACGGCGCCGGCCACGTCCTTATAGTCAGTTGGGAAGGGAAAGGAATGTTAGAGTGTGTTGGTTGTTGCTACTAAAGACCGAGATCACCTCTGCATCCCCACAACCAGCACGGACTGGGACATTTGTTAGACGGAAAGGATGGGAGATCTGGGAGCCATCGTTGGGTCGGTGATGCGATCCATAGATAGGAGTTATTTATAGTGCTCGTAAGGTGATAGATTGTGTGGTGAATAAGGTGAGTAAGGTCAAGCGGCATAGCACGCTTCGGTTGCATAACTTGTAGGCGTTATATACACTGTGCTGTGAGTGGAAGTTGGAAGGAAGGGAAACGACTTTGATTTCCAATTCGTTTCTGGTTCTAGCGATGGCTATGAACATATGAATATACATGAGTTGTATATGTAGAGAAGAGAGAGAGAGAACGTGGATAGAAAGATACAAAGTAGGATGAAAGGGACGGGCCAGGGATTGAACCCAGGACCATCTGCATATGAATCAGAAGTGGTAGCCACTAGACTACCAAGCCCGTCTCATCGTAAAAATAATCTAATAATAGTTCTGAAAGCTTGAGATCTGAAGAAATTTTTAGTATTCTCAGCTCAAAATCGCCAAAATTGTGACTTACACCCCTTTGATTCTGGGCCACTCATTTTTTTCCAAAAGTATTCCATAGATTTCTTTTGAAAGTTTGTTGCAACATTTCCCATGGCTCGCTTCAGATTTTCCCCAAGAATGTTTCGTCGGAATTTTCGTTAGAGGATCCTTCAGAAGTTTTTTTTTTTTTCAAAAATTGTACTGGAGAAGCTTTCATGAGTTTCCTAAAAAAATTCCATAGAATTTTTACAGAAATCCGTACAAGAATCCTTCCAAGAAATCGTTCTCGGATTCTTTCAGAAATGCTTTAGCAATTCTTTGAGAAAATCGAAGGTTCATCCGAAAATTTATCCACAGATTTCTGAAAAATGCTTCCACCGATTCCTTTAGAAAATCTTACTGAATTCCAAGTCCAAGTTTTAAAATCTACCAAGGCTTCTTACAGTAACTTCTTTGGCGATTTTTTTCAGAAATTCGTCTAGGAATACCTAGAGATATGTATTTCTGAAGCGGGTTTTTTTCTATCTATATAAACGAGATTTTTAGCCCTAGGCTAGTACAACGCTTTACTTCCCTTCCGAAGGAAGAACTCAAATTTGTAGGTTTTTCGGGAGTGAGGTTCCACCCCAGGTCCTCGGCGTGGTAGTCAAGTGTTTTCTAAAGAGGTTCCTTCAGATATTTCCCTCATGAATTTCTCCAAAAAGTCTTTTAGGTGGACTTCTATGAATTCCTTCTGAAATTCCAGCAGGAGTTACTTTAGAAATTCTTCTGGGGATTTATTAAGAAATTCCTTTCGAACTTACTTCAGGGATATCTTTAGAATTATCTACAGCGATTTCTGCAGAAAATCTTCATGTAGTATTCAAAAAATTCTCTCAGTGGTTACTTCAGAGAACTCTCTTGATATTTCCCCAGAAATTTGTTGAGTAATTTCTTTAGGAAGTCCACCAAAGATTTGTTCAGAAAATGCTCTATGGATTTCTTTAAAAATTTTGCAGAAAATCCTACAATAACTCTACAGGAGATTCTAGCAGAAGTCCACGCAGAGATTCCAACAGCAGGATTTCCTCCAGACAATCCTCAATGTATTACCCCGGGAAATTATCCGGCATTTCCTCTGAGGATGATTCCAATAAATTCTACACGGACTCTTCAATCTATTTATTCAAAAACTCATTCAAGGAATTTCTACGGAAACTCATTTAGAAATATCACAACAGTTTTTTCTAAGGATCATTGCAGGTGCATATCTTTATGTTACTCAAGGTTTTTAGGACTTTTTTTTCCAGAAATTCTTCCAAAGAACTCAAGAATACTTTCAGAAAATCCATCAAGGATTTAATTAAAGGAGTTCTGCAGGAATTTTCCTATAAATTCCCCAGTGTTTTTTTTTCTAGGAAATCTTTCAACGGTTTCCCGAGAAGTTTTTCCACAAATTTCTCCATGAAGTTCTTGAGAAATTCCTGCTGTGATTCCTTAAAGAATTTTCGTCAAGTTTCTTAGGATATTATTCCAGATATTCATTCGTTAGTACATACTAAGATTTCTACAGGGATTCTACTGCAGATTTTTTCAGAAACTCCTTCAGCCTTTCTATAAGACATTCCTGCTGGTATTCCTTCTGAAATTCCTTTGAGGATATACAGTGGGTGGCTAAAATGTTTGCGATTGGCAACTTTTTTTCTCTCTCACAAAAAAGTGCATCAAAAATTCTTAAATTTTGGCTGTTTGTCAACCTATTATATGTGGATCATTGGTACAATCTTTCGCGAAGCTAGAGAACTTATTTTTGAACTGTCATGTCTCGAAAACCAGTGAACCAAATTGAATGAAATTTTTAACGTTTATCCAACAATATATCAAGGCTTGAAAAGGGCCCCGTAACGTGGATAGATCACCTTAGAATGGTGCGTTGCGCATCAGATTTCGATCTTGTTAATGTTTTCATGCCTAAAGTGGCCGATCAGTGCTGAGCAGACATTCTAGGATCGAGATTTGATGTGATTTTTTTTAATGTTTTGTTGCTAATCCACATTTTATTTCAGGAGTAGAGTAATGCGGGGCAAAAGTTCGCACCTAACAGACTTCACAAAATAACTTTTAAACGAAAAGATACTAATATCGTTTTTCTTCGTTAAAGGGGTCCCTATCATGTTGCCTTCAAAACGTAGTACTAGATTTTTTCGCGTTCCTCTTGTAGTTTTAGTAATACAATTTTTAATACAAGTGCTCCAATGCGAACTTTTGCCCCATAGTGGGGGCAAAAGTTCGCATTATGCGGGGCAAAAGTTCGCACCTTGAACATGGTAGTTTATTGGTGTGATGTTCATTTATTTCATGTTAATTCATGTTCGTCCTTTCACTCTAGCCATGAAATCTGTTTCTTTCTGTTCTTAGCATTACGGCCCTACTGGAATACGACCTGGTGTTCAACTTTCGTATACATTGTATTTTATGAAGACTTTCACAAATATTAGCTAAGAGCTGTCCTTTTCAGCGTTACTGAAGTTGTCAAAATATATTGTAGGGTAATCATAGAGATGCGTGTAGCACAATATACATGAAAAAAAAAAACAAATATGCAGAAAAACTATTGAACGAGACCGTAATCGAATCTTATTCCCGTCAGTATGGTGATGAATTACAACTGTGAATTTACAAACTAAGCCATGAAAGATCCCGTTTAAGTAGATGAACAGAAACATACGAAAAGACACGACGAGGATGACGAAGAAAATGTTTTAAAATGTTTTTTTTAGCCATTTTTCATTTCTTGATTTAAATGCGTGAACATAATGTTTGCATTACAATCGATATTCTTACAAAACGAAGATCAAACCCTCTGCCGGAACGATTTCAGGGTGCATACTACACATATTATACAAAAATAGTAGTTTCTATACGAAATCATCGTTGCTTCAAAGATTCTGTAATTATATTGATGTACTAGATTCAGAAATCTAGTGCGAACTTTTGCCCCACAGCTACTGCGAACTTTTGCCCCACTGTCGAGGTTTTAACAATGTCCCTTACTGCAAGAAGCACTAGTAGTTTATTGTTTATTCGAGTGCACCTCTCGAACTACTATGGAATAACGATTCTCTGACATCAATAGGTTATGAGATTCTTCTTTTCCTGTTACTACAAACTCTTATTCCAAAAGGTCCAAAAATTCTATCAAAACACCTAGAAACACATTTTTTCGTATAACTCTGCTACACCATAACGAAATCGTTCTAATTTTTATTGACGAGTAACTGACCTGATAATGTGTCGAACCCATACAGATTTGTTTGGGTTCTTAACTCATGCTCAGAAAAAGACCCACTGCGAACTTTTGCCCCGTGCGAACTTTTGCCCCGCATTACTCTAATCAGGTAAATGTTTCGCATATTTTATAAATGCGTATTAATCATGATTATGATTGTTTTTCAAACAAATGTGGGTCATTCCATATGAAGTGACCGAAAAAATGTGAAAACTTGCAACCGACCATCACGGATTTGAACCAAATTTGGTTGAAACATTTGTTAAGATGGAAAAAGAAAAAATCCAAATTTTGGCGCCGATCGGATCACCCCTCGGCCTGTGGCAGCACCCCTCGGTTTGGCCGATATGAAAATTATCCTCTCTTTCTTTTATTTTTATCATTGAAACGATTGCACATACACATTTTCGACCTTCAGCTTTTTTAAAGGAAATCGTTCAGGGAATCCAGAAAAAATATTATTTTTTTGATACCGTGTTGCCAGATATCATATTTTTCAATTTTTAAACTAAAAATCGATTTTTCTCAAATTACGTATATTTTGATTTTGAAAATTTTGATTCCATCGTGTTTATCAGACGTTTTTCTATCGAAAAAGCTTAACTCCCCAAAGTAATTTGCGTCGTTCCTGAGATATAGCGTTTTTAAGAAAAAATATTCATTTTTTTCATATAAAGTATCATATAAAATCAGGTGCACTTTATAAATTTCGCAACAAAAACATTGCTCGATGCCATATAAAGACGTTTTGTGTTGATTTGAACAATATCAAGTATAATTAGGATTAAAATTGTGACAGTGTTGCCAGTTCATCAATTATGAGTCTATCTTAAGGCTCAAGCATCCGTAATCATTTTTCGGAAATCGAAAAGCAGTTTTTTCGTTGTAAATCAAAACAATGACCACGAAAATGTATTCACTGTATTCTATTTCACATGTGGAATACAGTGAATCCATTTTCGTTGCAAAAATGATTGATTTGAACGAAAAAACTGCTTTCAAATGCTTGATAATGATGATGATTTCAATGACGAATGGTTCACCGTTAATGGACTAGCATAACCTGTTGAACTAAAAAAATGTATCTATTGAGATCATCAATTCTAAACAAATTTCATATATTCTAACATTATCTGAATGGAAGTGCTGCCAAATATGTAATATTTATTGTAGAAATCTTAATTTTACTAGAACTTTAGTATAAAATCTATTTAACAAGCCAAAAGTATTTTTTTATTTAGGTTTAGTACATTTGGCAACACCGACGTAAAATATATTCAGGAAAACATTCGATGAGTGTATTTATAAGTAACAGTGCTGAAAATGTCACTTCGATATAACTACATTCAATGACCCACAGCCAATGTCAGAAGCTGAACCTGAAAATATGGAATATGATAAAATATGAAGTATGATGTTCTTTATAATTAGATAATATTAGATACTACGCATCGTCACGCAACTGGTAGCTCAGACTTCAGTATTTTTATTTTATACTAGCTGTCCCGGCAAACTTTGTCTTGCCAAGCTCTGGAGGTTTGGCAACTGTTTAGCTCATAACATCACCGCACTCTAGATTGGTTTTATTTCGATCGTGTTGATTTCCTTCCCAGCTCACGAAAATCAGTATTTTAGCAATTTTCTTACTTTTCTAGTTTATTTTCATAACTTTTTATACATATAAACACAGCCACCATGAATACGAATCGAACCGTGCATGAGTCATGCTGATCGGTTCACCAGTTCGTGAGTTTTGTTGCCTCAAAGGTACATCAAACTCATTTTTATATATATAGACTAGCTGTCCCGGCAAACGTCGTTCTACCTGCCTACTGTGTTTTTTGACATGCACCTCCATAGGGACGTCCCGGCGAAGTCATCTGTATGGGAGCCCCCCGTTCCAGACACCGGAGAGGTCCCGCACCAAGCTAAGAACCTTCCCCGGCCCCGACAGCACCCACATACAAAATTTCACACCGATCGGCCCAGTAGTTTTCGAATTCATAGCGGTCAGACAGACAGACAGACAGACAGACAGACAGAAATTCATTTTTATATATATAGATATATATAGATTCTCCTTATAAAAATCCCTGTAAAAATATCTTTTGATTGATTTTTACGGCAGTGTTGCCAAGTATGCTAGTATTTCGCGGAAGCGCAAACAATAGGTGCGGGATGCTTAGTATTGCATTTATTCTTACTGTGAATGCATCACCCCTATGAGGGGATCGCAGAATAATAGATCATGTCCTTTATTGTTCCGGGCAGAGAAGTGAAGAACAGTTTTGAGTATTGTGTTGTCTATTGATGTAATTGCATATGGTATGAGTTTTTGTTTGTTCTTCGTGGCGAAGATTGAACTAAAATTTCTGAGTGAAATGGATTAGTGGCGTTTGCTCCCTAGAGCGGTGATAACTACATTTCTTAGGCTTTTTTTTTGAATGGAAAAGAGATCGATTGTACGCGAAGGTTAAATCTGATAAATCAAATCGATTGTTCGATCAATTATAGGTGACTCCCAGATCGACAATGTATAGTATCATATTAAGGATCGGTATATTCGGCTCACTCCATTCATATTCACTCCTTTTTGTGGGAAGCCATGCGCAAGTTGCTTGACATGGATATTCGTTGCCGTTCGTCGCAGTTTTGATCGCAAGCGAATGAATGAATGGCGAATGGTGAAGAATGCTGGTGAGTGATCGAAGTGGCTGCTGTCGTCGCTGACAAGGAAACACACAAACTAAAGCGACAATCGTTCGCTGCGATTAACCATGGAGTAGCAATCATGAATTGTGTTGCCATCTATGCTCATACTCATGCAGTGTTGCCAAATGTGCTCGATATGTATAAAAACAGAAATCATTTGTTTTTATTTTGTGTTATCTATTTACGAAAGCTTTCGTGTAAATTAGATGTTTACAATAAAAATGACGTGTGTGGCAACACTTCCATCTTCAACATCATTGAAATGAATAAAATGATGGAAATGAATTTCACATAGACACATTTTGTATTTTAACAATTTATCCTTATCTTTTCCAATAAACTATTTTTTATTGCCTACTATCAAACTAACAATAACTGCCAATTATCGGGTCATTTTGTCAGATAGGACCATAAACAAGAAAACACAGACAGACGTAAAATTGGAGAAATTTCCATCGACCACGGTTTTAACGATTTTTTTAAACCTTTATAGTTGTAGCTTTCACAACCAGAGGTGCGCGCTTCGTTTTTCTAAGCGTTTGGCGTTTCACACTAGTGCTTTCTGTTGACGATATTGCGCAATGCAGTGTATCGTGAAACATTTCCACCAGTTGATGGTAGTGTGAACTAGGCGATAAATTTTCACGAAAATTATTCTAGGTGTTACGTCTGTTTGTCTGTGAAGAAAAGGTCGTTAGAGAAGATGTGTATTGTTTTTATCCTGCTCACACATCTTGCAGCACACATGGGGCTGTCCATTAATTACGTAAGGGTTTATGTGGGGAGGGGGGTTTGAGAAATCTTACGCGCCATACAAAAATATTTCGGTTTCCATACAAAAAATCTTACAAGGGGGGATGGGGGTGTCGAAAAAAAACCCAAAATTTCCTTACATAATAAATGAACATGGTGCAATTTTTCAGAATAACCATACAACACTTGAAGGTTAGGTTTCACGTTATAATAAAAAAGGTAAATTGGCAACACTGTCACAATTTTTTAAATTCGATATTCACAATTTTTTATGCTCGATATTGTTCAAATTAGCACAAAGCGTCTTTACATGGCATAAAAACAATGTTTTTTTTTTACGAAATTTATAAACTGCTCCTAATTTTATATGATATTTTATACGAAAAAATGAATGTCTTATCTTAAAAACGCTATATCTCAGGAACGACGCAAATTACTTTGGGGAGTTAAGCTTTTTCGATAGAAAAACGTCTGATAAACACGATGGAATCAAAATTTTTTAAATCAAAATATACGTATTTTGAGAAAAATCGATTTTTAGTTTTAAAATTGAAAAATATGATGTCTGGCAACACTGTATCAAAGAATTAATATTTTTTTCTGGATTCCCTGAACGATTTTCTTCAAAAAAGCCGAAGGTCGAAAATATCTATGTGCAATCGTTTCAATAGTAAAAATAAAAGAAAGAGAGGATAATTTTCATATCGGCCAAACCGAGGGGTGCTGCCACGGGCCGAGGGGTGATCCGATCGGCATCAAAATTTGGATTTTTTCTTTTTCTATCTAAACAAATGTTTCAGCCAAATTTGGTTCAAATCCGTGATGGTCGATTGCAAGCGGTCGGTCACTTCATATGGAATGACCCATGTATAACAAAACATACACAACACACACATTACCTATACATATCTCATCAAATATTGGGAAAAGGAGGGACCATCCGGGCACCCGATTGAAACGATTTGGACAGGAGCTTGGAACTGCCTCCTCCTTGTTGTTGACATTTCGTGGATTGAGGGCGGGCTCTTCGACCCCATCTATTGGGAGTATTCTGTCAATCGAGGGCTTGATTTTGCAGTTGTTCGTGAGAACTTTCTTCTGGAAGGAGATTCTTTTCCCCTGATGCGGGTTTCGCGCAAGTGTCTCTGCTTGCGGGTCCGCACAACCCTTTTTGGCCCTTCATACAGGAGAATGACTGACCACTAACAACAACACAATATTGATCAAATCGCTTTTCAGATTATTCCAATGCTATAGGCAGCTGCCTTGCTACAATAGATGGTAGAACAATATCATCAATATATTATGGCTTGAAAAGGCTTTAAAACATAGGTATTTTTTCAACGTTGAAAAAAGTTGCGGTTGCTTGACATTTTTTGGATCTTTCTCGAAAAATCGTGAATTGTTTACATCAATGTGATTAATTTTTTGTTTCGATATCAAAATATTTTCTACTTCTGTTCTCAAGATAACTATAATAAGATATATCAGAGATTATTTGGATTAAAGGAAGAACACATTTAGTAATTTTTGTGTGATATTGTAAATTTGAGTTATTTTCCTATATATGGGTGCAAATATCAAACCACTATAACTTTATTCGTCGTGAGAAAATATTGAATTTTATAACGTCGTAAAAAGTATGAATATATTGTTGATAAACGTTATCAACGTTAAATTTCATTCAATTCGGTTTACTGGTTTTGGAGATATGACAGTTCAAAAATTATTTGTCTAAAAAATAGTTTTTCACTAGAACGGTTCTAGCTTCGCGAAAGATTAATCAATCGAACTTAATTAGTCTCAAAATTAATTTATAAATTCAACAGGGATGGCTTTGGAAATTCTTCCCAAGATTTTTGCAAGAATTATTTGAGAAATTCCTTCAGTGATTTCTGTTGAAATTCTTTCAAGGATATTTTTTTAATTGCTCTCATGGTTTCATCAGAAATATCTCCTGGGATGTCTTCAGATATCCCTGCAGAATAACTTCCTGGAGACACCTTTGGCAACTCTTAGAAGATTTTTTTTCAATTTCTGAAGTTATCACTTGAATTATTCCTGGAAGATTACCCACAGGAATATCTGAAGAGACACCTTGAGGTACCCCCTTAATCCTTAGGGAAAAAACAAGAAAGACTAATGTAAGAACTCTGCAAGTGTTTTCAATGTAAAATTTGCTAGAGAAACTTCTGGAGGGATTCTGGAAAAAATCGTAGAGAAATTTCTGAGCGAATCTTTTTTTTTTGCAGAAATCGCAGACAAAGATACTAGTGGAATTCTTGTAGAGATATCTTTAAATTTCCGAGAGATCTCTGGAAGAGTTTCTGAAGGAATCATTGAAAGAACTCTTAGAAGACCTTAGGAAAAAAAAATTCTGAAGAAAATCCCGCAAGAACATTAAAAGAAAAATCTGAGGAATTCTTTTCAGAACTACTGAAAAATTAAAAAAAAAAAGATTTTTGAAGAAATATTAGAAATAATACCTGAAGAACTGGAGAACCCTCTGCAGGTATTCAAAGAAAAATTTGTTTAAAAAATCGTCCGAAATTCAGTAATTTTTGCAGCGATAATCTTTGGAAAAAAATCTTTAAAAAAATCCCTGAAGGTCTGCATATTTCCAAAGCAATGCCTAAAGGAATATCTGAAGGAACTATTAAAGAAAGCCCTGTTTTTTGTGCAATTCAGAAATTTGCTTCAATCACCGAGTAGCAACTGCCATCAGCATGCTCAAACTCATTTTCTTCAAACTCCATAAATAACAAATAAATATAATAAAAGCTTCATCATCTATCTCCTAAAATTTCATCTACAAACCCAAATAAAATCGTTCCACAGGTAAAATATCCAATAACCCAAAACTCTGTTCTGCCTACCACGCTTCGCAAGGAAACCTATCTTTAATCGTTACCTAATTGATATTCCGACAAAAGAACACAGAAACAGAAAATCGACCGAAGACTCGTGGCTCACGTGCTACTTTGTTCTTTTCATGCGCTCCTGGTAGCACAACTCCTCGGTCAGATCTCATCGGAATTTTCCATTCCAACAACGGTCACCTCGGAAAGGATCATGTATCGTAAATTTCAAATTACGAAGAAGGTGGATAAGAACCCAAAAACGTCGACTAATCCACCTGTTATTACATCGCCGGATCCGAGTCGTTCGTTATTTTACACCTGTAAACGGTCTAGCGCAGAAGGCCTTGCCACGATCACGGTGGGTTAATTTCCGAAGCGCAATTCTCAAACATGGCTGCGTTGCCCGGCAACGACCACACAATAAATGGAAACATTCTTTTCGCAGTAGGTAATTGTATTTTTCCAACTCTTTTTTCAAAGGAAAAAGATCCAAAAATATGACGAAGATATTACAATTCATAGCTCACCAGCTAATAAACAGATTCGCTTCGGGTAAAAATAAACAAACGCCGCCTCGGCTCTGCACTCTGGCATCCTTGCGCCGCCGCCTGCCAAGTTTTCCCGCCTTTCTCCTCTGCGGCAAACCCAACCAGAACCAAACAACGTGGTAAAAGATTTCGTTTTGCACCTCAAAGCCGGGACCGTTTATATGATTTACAGATTATTAATAGACAATCATTTCTGGTCGTCGGGTCGCCACCGCTACTTGCGCTAAGGGAGTGTGCTATTTAGTCGAGAGTCGAGACACGGGTTTCTATCTATAAGTGAGAGTAGCTGGCAGGAATTACCGCAATCGGAACCAGGGACGGACCAAGGATCGCTTACTACCCGGCCTTTAAGACCAACGTGCAATTTTTCAACAGTATTTTGTCTAACTTCATCTAGTCGGCTCTGCGTGAGTCGGTTCTCCGCTTTCGGTAAGGTCGGGATCAGGTGCGGTGGCCGTGCGGTCAGAGCGCATTTGCAAAACATCATCATCACGCCCATCCTTGTGCCTCCCGGGTTCCCGCCGGGGACGAGACAAGCAGACGGACTCGACCGAGGTGCGTTGTTGTGCTGTGCTGTGCTCTGCGTGCGTGGCTGGCTTGCAACCATGTTGCTTATTAACCTGAAACTTTGAACCGCGAAGGAAGCAAACACGCGTGAATGCCTTTCGGATCAAACACCGCGCCCGGCTGGCCTGGGTCGAGACCGAGTGTGAGTGAAGCGCGCAATACAACACAGTAACCGACGGCGACGCGACGGATGGATTCTCTCGCTGTCATCGAAGCTAACCGTGGTTCTTGTGGCGGCGCGGAGACGATGACGATTGCGATGTTAACGGACGAAGCTGAACCAGAAGCGCCCAACGGTGCGCGTAAACGACGATTGACGAGATGCGCTTTCACGCGATCTGTTGGTCAACTGTTCGAAGACGGTCCTGGCGGGTTAGTCCGATATCTACCCATACAAGTCCTGTGGGTAGTCGGCATATAGAATTGCAACTTCTTGAGTGCTTCACTAAGCTTTCAGGTAGTTCAAAACTCTTTTCAAAACCCATATTTTTTCATAATTTAAGGAACAACTGTGGAAAAAGTTATATGCAGCTAATACATACATTACGTGAAGAACAGCAATTTTCTATTGATATTGTACTTGTAGTAAATTAATTAACATACAATTTATTATATTATTATAAAGTAGTTTTGTGTCATACACTCTTAGAAAAAAACATGTACATTTAAGTTCACTTGGATGCACATAAAAGGAGCGACCCGTTTGACACAAATTTACGTCTTCTATCACAAATTAAGTCGAGCTAGCAATCGCGAGAGCCGAAGCGAGAACAAAACATATGTAAGTAAAACAATGAACTGGAATCGAACTCTGGTCCGCTGATTGAGAGGCACGTACTACAGTGAAAGACATTTGTTTAGCCGAAGCCAAAAAAATTGAAAAAAGTGTCAGGAAACTCATACAAAAAAATATGATAAAACTTTTTTATCGTAGTAATAGCATATCTAGTACTGTTTTATAAAAATGTGATACATCACACTTACATATACACTGAAACAAAAACGAGGGTAAAAACCCTTCAAATGCCATTTTTTGCCTAGACATTCGTTTAGCCGAATTGTACAATTTTTTGAATTCCATTATAAAAAACTAACAAATTTCGAGAAATATCCAACAAAATCATTTTGTATGGTGACCTGCATTATAGATCGACTTGTACATCATGAATTAGATCGTGTTTGGAAGTGTTGCCATATTCATTTTACATGCATCTAATATAAATATGTCATAATATTGTAAATGTTTCCAAATTGAGATTTGATGTAGTTATTTTTATCAGAAGTGTTTCAAAAGAATCAAATGAAAATTTCATGACGAGTGCAGGTTAAAAATTTACGGAAAACAATTTTTTTAACAGAAAAATAACGCAAACCATAAAAAAATCACGTATTCAAGTATTGTTTTGCTAAAATATGATGGTTTCACTTGCATAAATCACAGCGTTTACTACTATTACGTCTTCTATTAGCTCCCAATATCTTCTAGACTGTACACTGGCTGAAATAACATACATTGGACGGCTCATATTTCGAGAAATGGCACCGAAAGTATTCAAATTTCTAGCATGAACTACTTGTTTTATAATTTAGACGTTCTTTTCAAATAAATCATGTTAAAAATGAATGTGGTTCAAATCTTAGAATCATTTATAATATATTTCTTCAGATTGAATGAAATAAGCCAATGTTTTGACCATGTCATGCATTTTTGTATGAACATCTGCTTTTAAACAGGGTACAACAATTCGGATACTTCTTGCAGTTCTTTCACTTAGCAGTCTTCTAACTCATTTAGTAATGCTAGTATCTAACAGGTGTACTCAACAAGCATTAGGGCACGTCTTTATTTCAACGCAGAACTATTTATTTTAGCTTTTATGAATCCCATTTTAAGGTTTAACCAACCAAAAACCAATATACTTAATTTTTTCATGACATTTTATACAATAATTTGAACATTTTCAACAATTATACTGTGTCATATTTTCAAAACTGCTAATCTAGCTTACGTTTGAGTGTTTACAGAAATCATTTTTCTTAAATAAATTTGTTTATAATCGCTTCTCCTTATCGGGACATTTTTTTATAATATTTCTCTGAATTTCACAAATAAATAAACTTTTAAGGTCAAGTATCTTGCTAACACGTCATATACTAAATGCCTTGGGGTAAATCCTCGAAATATACTCACGAAATTGCAAAAAAAACTATTGAAAACCAATTTTTCATTAACCTCGGCTAAACGAATGTCTAGGCAAAAAATAACATTTGAGGGGTTTTACCCTCGTTTTTGTTTCAGTGTATATGTAAGTGTGATGTATCACATTTTTATAAAACGGTACTAGATATACTATCACTACGATAAAAAAGTTTTATCATAAAATCTTTTGTATGAGTTTCCTGAGACGTTTTTGAAAATTTTTTGGCCTCGGCTAAACGAATGTCTATCACTGTATACCTCTCGGCTGTATCGCCGTGTTGTGAGACAACCGATAAATGTAAAACTGTTTCTACCTAACTGTTCAGATAGGTTTGTTGACATCTTGTACAACCAACTGGAACTTACGTGGTGGATGTAAAATTGAGTCAAATGTGCCATTCAATCATGAAATGTTTACGTATGTTGATGGTTTACGTCACGTGCAAATTCCTATTTTTTAAAGAGTGTACTATGATTTTTCCAATCTTGAAGAATTTTAACATAATTGCCCCATTCTGCGTCATTCGTTTTACAGTGACGGCGGCTATATGTATCCTGGTCCATTAATATTTGAGGGTAATTATACGACTATGACTTTGGACGGTCCCACATGAGCATTGAACACTCGTATTTGAAGGGCAAAGTACTTGCTTGAGGCGGTAAATAGTCAGTCATGCTTCTTAAAAAATTTTAAGCATCCTTGAAGTTAGCGAATAGCGTCATATGTAATAAGCTAATCAGTTCTTCAGTGCACATATGCAAATGGTTTTCTAATTAGGCTTTTAATTAGCATTTTCTGCTTGCTGCGAGATTGAAGTGAGCCAGACATTCGTGATGTAAAATTTTTCTTGTAAAAAATGACGTTTAACCCTCGAGCGATCGCGCTGTTGTATTTTGTACAACACGTTGAAAAAATCTCGCTTTTTGTACTCAGCATTAGCGTGGTGTTGACGCAGGTAGTCAACCGCACAAGTTACGGAAGGTTAAAGCGTAAACGTCCTCCTCCTACAATGTAAGGCTAGGCGCACAAACACAGTATAGTACAGAGTGCGTGCGATATTTTTGCACTAAATCATATCGTAATCATAAAACACGTTTTAAAAATAATTCGACAATAGATCTATACTAAATGATTTTTTCGCGAACAATTGTGGTTATTTCAATGATTTAGGAAGAAAAAAGTGGTCCTAATATCGATACCTTTTTTGAACGATCCTGAGAACCGCTGCAAGTCCGTTTTAGTGTTGTCCTCTATATTTTGGTCAACAATTGTGTTATTTTAGGTAAAACTATAATATTTTTTTGTACGAGGAGCTCCAATGGTAGCATCGTTATGTGTGCCGTTCAAAAAATATCCCATAAATTTAAAAAAGAGGTTTCTAGAAGACGAAAATGCGAACAACTTGAGTATAAATATATGGAGCAGCTGCATACTATCTGCATTTTCTCAGCTGTCAAGAACGCTGATAAGGTCTTAGGTAACGCTCGACTAGTCTGAAGTTTATATGGTAAAACTGGTACAAATATGTGCAGGAATGGCATAGTTTTAGTTTTCAGAAACTAGATGGCACTGGAAGCGTTCAATAACCCTTATTTTTAGTATTATTACAGGGAATGCGGAACATCTTTGTTGAAGACCGCCAAGTGATCCGATGCTTGCTAAAAAAAAGTTGTACCCTAGACTTAGTGTATCGGAAAAACAACCAGTTTTTATTGATGCATTCGATAATGTGTTAAAATCACCACGCCAAAATTATCTGTATCATTACGTCTCGTGTATCATTATCGGGCTTTTACACATTACATTTTACTGACTTCGTCTTATTTACACAATAAATAGTAGAACCCGAAATGTTATTGGGCGCGCTAGTGTAAACCATAGGATCTGAAAATATTTTCTCATACCACCACGTTTTTGATTATTAATGGTTTTATATTTTTCACAGTTCACTAGAAATATGGTGCATTTGATGATGTGGGATTTATATGTTTATTGCAACCCTTTGATGAAATGTTCCTGTTTGAAGGTTAGTGCAAAATTACCGCACGCACCCTGTATACGTTCAGCGGGCCTGTCTGGGTCATACTTATTGACCTCAACATCCTTCTAGGATTAATTAAAACGTGGTCATGATTTTTTTAAATTTACCTTGATTTTAGGGAGGTTTTCACTTTGGAGAATAGTTCGTTAACTAGAGATCCTTTAAGGTTATGGTACCATCAACCTTTCCGTTACCAACCCTACCCCCACCTCCCCTAACGAGAGTGCGAAAACATTCTTTTCGCCATAACTTTTTTTGTTTTTCAATCTTTTTCAACCAAATTTTGACACAAGAAGCGCATAAGGTAGCGAACCACTTGGGCAGCGGGTGGTATTTTGGGCACTCTTCGCTATAACTCAGTCTATTACAAACCAATTGATTTGAAATTTTGTACACGGCTAGATAGGGTAGTGGAGGTATTTTGGACCGGGCAGGTATTTTGGCCCACCTTGGGAGTTTTATGATATTTATCACATCATTTCTACTAAATCTTGGTAATTTTTTACTGGAACAGGAAAAGTATTCAATTATGTGATGACCTTTATTTTGGATGTCAGTTGAATATGCTCTTCAGTATCAAAAATAGAGAAAATGTTTTCACTTCCAATGAAACGCACGAAAAAGCACCAAAAACAAAGAAGGTGACAAATTTGTAGTCGGCATCGAAGAGGTATTAAATTTTACAAATAAATATTTATTTCATGTGAATGTAGTTAGGGCCTTGTAAGAACTCAAAATAAACTGTTCTTAACCTTGGTGGAGCGATAATATTTTACAAAAATAGTGGTTTGAGGCAGGCCCGTGCACAGAAGTGGCGCCAAGGGAGGGGTTTTTCCCAATTTTGGCAAAAGGCGGAGGGGCGCCTAGTGTATGGAACACTCGTAATGGAGGGGGTTTAACACCCAAAACCCCCCCCTTGTGCACGGGCTTGGTTTGAGGTATGGCCAAAATATGTTCAACATAATCAGATGTGGACATATTTTGGACCACCTGTCAGATCCATCTCTCCAGTTTCTTCTAAAGGGAGAAAATATTCATGCCAATGTAATGTACTCTAAAAACAGATAAATAAAATAAGTTGGGACCTCCCGTGATCTGGGTTGTTATACGTTTATTTTACAATGAGATTGTTGTGGGTTCGATTTGTTCTAACAACTTTTCGTCAAGTTAAAAATTTGGATTCTATTTGTGTCCTAACAACTAGTCGACAAGTTGAAATTTTCAGGTGTTTAGTCATCCAGTTTAGAAAAGTTGTCCTTCTCGGCAATCAGTTGATGACTGAGACAATAGTGGTTTCTGCTTTTAGTAGTGTTGCGTGTACGTATACGCTGCATTACACGAACACCACTTAAGTTACTGGTTGAAAATAGTAAACAAAGATCAGCTGTTCCCAGCAAAATCAAATGGGCATATTTTCAACCAGTAGATTTGCATTAGTGTTCGTGACACCGCGCTGCGAAACCACTATGTGTTATCTAATGTATGTTTGGCAATTTAGGTATCATTCAAATTACTTTATTTTTGATGGCCTTTCCACTCATTACAATATGTGTGGAACGTCTTTATATTTAGCAAAATCACTAGACTTCTATATTTTTAAATTTTTGCTGTGGTGGCTTTCATTTCATGAATCAATTGGCTTCTTTAGTGGTGCTGAGATAATTCCATATTCTGAATCTGCATGCCAAACTGAGCCGAAATCCAAATTTTCATGAATTTTGGTGCCCGGGAACCTATTTAAAAATCAATTTGAAATGTATATGGGAGCGATTTGTCGAATCACCCCTCATCGCATTTTGTACTGAGCGGAGCTGTCAAGAAGTTGCCCAGCTGTCAAAAGGTGATTTCAAAAAATCTCTTTGAAATTGATTTTAGGTACCAAAATAAAGTTCTAAAAATCTGAAAAAAATCATAGCGGCTCAGGAAAAGGTGCTTTTTCGTTTAAAAATAAAAAATCATTGAATTTTCTTAATTTAAAAACCCAATTGAAGTTTAATTCGGTGGGCCAAAATATGTGCACTTGGTGGTCCAAAATAAAATCAGGTGGTCCAAAATAGAAGCCCGAGAATCTTCAGGAGTTTTGATATTTCTTGTATTTACTACAACAATTTTGAGTTCTGTTTGGCCTTTTTCGACAGAAAACATGTTGCTCTACGTAATGTTTACTGAAATTATCCATATTTTGAAGTGGGAACCTTCTTTTTTCGCTGAATCGTTCATCCATTTCCAAAATACCTCCCTTACCCTACTATACGTTTCTCATCGCGTTCCAAAAATTGTGTCAATTGGTTCAGAATTGGCTGAGTTATAGCAGAAAAGTGCCCAAAATAGGACCTCTGCCGAATTGGTTCCACTTCCCTATTTGCTAGGGATTATTGGAATGGTCACCTGGTTCCGGAGTTATTCCGAAATTAAAATGGATCATTGGAAAAAGTGAATTTTTGATATGAGAACAGTTTAGTTTTCAGACCCAAGTGAAATAGAGTGATAGAAAAATATGTCTGTAAGTTCATCCTGGTCACTAATTGTTTTGAAACCAGTTTTGCGGATGTTCCGGGGAACCGGTTTTGGGGTAAATATTTGAATATGGTTTAATATCATCATGCGACACCTCAAAGTTCGAGATTTTTCAAGACACATAATTCTGAGTTGTTTTTGTGTTATTCAAAATACTTTTGGCTGTTTCGGAACCGATATGCGAGTTTCACGGGAGTCGGTTCCGGTGTTCCGGGGCCCATTTTTCGAAGAAAAATAAACACCATCATGCGGCATATCAAACATCATGGTTTTGAAAATTATAGGTAGAATATTGGCATTGGAAGCTCAGCTAAAATATTATCTCCTGGGAGCCCAATAAAAACACCACCCCCGGCGAAGACTGGCGCTCGAGCCTAGCTATTTAGCACTGTAGTTGGAGGAAATGTCAATGCAGAACCCGTAGCTTCCGGGAAGGTAAGCCCAGCTACCTGGGTTAGTGGGTTGGTGTCAGGCCCTGCGAGCCAGCCGTAAAAAAGACTAGCACCGGAAAATCAACAAGAGAAGAATGCGAACCGATACCAATGGCGACGACCACAGCGACGAAAAGGGACTTGCAATTGGAAGCTCGGTACGTGGAACTGCAGATCTCTCAACATCATCGGGAGCACCCGCATACTCGCCGATATACTGAAAGACCGCGGGTTCGGAACCGCAGCGCTGCAGGAGGTGTGTTGGACAGGATCTATCGTGCGAACGTTTAGAGGTAATCATACCATCTACCAGAGTTGCGGCAACACACGTGAGCTGGGAACAGCTTTTATAGTGATGGGCGACATGCAGAGGCGCGTGATCGGTTGGTGGCCGATCGACGAAAGAATGTGCAGGCTGAGGATCAAGGGCCAATTCTTCAACTTCAGCATAATAAACGTGCACAGCCCACACTTCGGAAGTACTGATGATGACCAGGACGCATTTTACGCGCAGCTCGAACGCAAGTACGACCGTTGCCCAAACCACGACGTCAAGATCATCATAGGGGATCTGAACGCTCAGGTAGGCCAGGAGGAGGAATTCCGACCGACGATTGGAAAGTTCAGCGCCCACCAGCTGACAAACGTAAATTACCTACGCCTCATCGATTTCGCCACCTCCAAGAACATGGCCATTCGTAGCACCTTTTTCCAGCACAGCCTCCCGTATCGTTACACCTGGAGATCACCACAACAAACGGAATCACAAATCGACCACGTTTTGATTGATGAACGGCACTTCTCCGACATTATCGACGTCAGGACCAATCGTGGCGCTAATATCGACTCTGATCACTACCTGGTGATGGTTAAACTACGCCCAAAACTCTCCGTTATTAACAATGTACAGTACCCGCGGCCGCCCCGGTACGATCTAGAGCGACTGAAGCAACTGGATGTCGCCACCGCATACGCGCAGAATCTCGAGGCAGCGTTGCCGGCGAGGGTGTGCTCGATGTGGCCCCTCTAGAGGACTGCTGGAGTACAGTCAAAGCAGCCATAAATAACGCAGCCGAGAGCACTATCGGGTACGTAGAACGGAGTCGACGAAACGATTGGTTGGATGAGGAGTGCAGAGCGGTTCTGGAGGAGAAGGATGCAGCGCGGGCGGTAATGTTGCAGCATGGAACCCGACAGAATGTGGAGCGATACAGACAGAAGCGGAGGCAGCAGACTCGTCTCTTCCGGGAGAAAAAGCGCTGCCTGGAAGAAGCGGAGTGCGAGGAAATGGAACTGCTGTGCCGTTCACAGGAAACACGTAAGTTCTACCAGAAGCTCAACGCATTCCGCAAAGGCTACGTGCCGCAAGCCGAAATCTGCAGGGATAAGGACGGGAGCCTCCGGACGGACAAACGTGAGGTGATCGAAAGGTGGAAGCAGCACTTCGACGAGTACCTGAATGGCGAAGAGAATGTAGGCACGGAGGACCAAGGCAGCGGAGGAAATGACTATGTTGGTGCATCAGAGGACGGGAACGAACCAACTCCCACGCTGAGGGAAGTTAAGGATGCCATCCACCAGCTCAAAAACAACAATGCGGCTGGTAAGGACGGTATCGCAGCAGAACTCTTCAAGATGGGCCCGGAAAAGTTGGCCACCTGTCTGCACCAGTTAGTAGTCAAGATCTGGGAAACCAAACAGCTACCGGAGAAGTGGAAGGAAGGGATAATCTGTCCCATCCACAAGAAAGGCGACAAGTTAATGTGTGAGAACTTTCGAGCGATCACCATTTTGAATGCCGCCTACAAAGTGCTATCCCAGATCATCTTCCGTCGTCTTTCACCTAAAGTAAATGAGTTCGAGGGAAGTTACCAAGCTGGTTTAGTCGACGGCCGGTCGACAACGGACCAGATCTTCACCGTACGGCAAACCCTCCAGAAATGCCGGTCCCAACGCATCACCTGTTCATCGACTTCAAAGCGGCATACGACAGTATCGACCGCACAGAGCTATGGAAAATTATTAACGAGAACAGCTTTCCCGGGAAGCTGACTAGACTGATAAGAGCAACGATGGGCGGTGTGCAGAACAGCGTAAGGATTTCGGGTGAACTATCCAGTTCATTTGAATCTCGACGGGGACTACTACAAGGTGATGGACTTTCCTGCCTACTATTCAACATCGCCCTGGAAGGTGTTATGCGACGAGCCGGGCTCAACAGCCGGGGTACGATCTTCACGAAATCCAGCCAATTTGTCTGTTTTGCGGATGACATGGATATTATTGCTAGAACATTTGGAACGGTGGCAGAACAGTACACCCGCCTGAAACGTGAAGCAGCAAAGGTCGGACTGGTGGTGAATGCGGCTAAGACAAAGTACATGCTGGTAGGTGGGACTGAGCGAGACAGGACAAGCCTTGGCAGCAATGTTACGATAGACGGGGATACTTTCGAGGTGGTAGAAGAATTCGTCTACTTCGGTTCCTTGCTAACGGCTGACAATAACGTGAGCCGTGAAATACGAAGGCGTATCATCAGTGGAAGTCGTGCCTACTATGGGCTCCAGAAGAAACTGCGGTCAAAAAATATTCACCCCCGCACCAAATGTACCATGTACAAGACGTTAATAAGACCGGTGGTTCTCTACGGACACGAGACATGGACGATGCTCGAGGAGGACCTGCAAGCACTCGGAGTTTTCGAGCGACGGGTGCTAAGGACGATCTTCGGCGGTGTGCAGGAGAACGGTGTGTGGCGGAGAAGGATGAACCACGAGCTCGCTGCATTTTACGGCGAACCCAGCATCCAGAAGGTGGCCAAAGCCGGAAGGATACGGTGGGCAGGGCATGTTGCAAGAATGCCGGACAACAACTCTGCAAAGCTGGTGTTTGCAACTGATCCGGTTGGTACAAGAAGGCGTGGAGCGCAGAGAGCGCGATGGGCGGGCCAGGTAGAGCGTGACCTGGCGAGCATTGGGCGCGACCGAGGATGGAGAGCGGCAGCCACAAACCGAGTATTGTGGCATACTATTGTTGATTATGTCTTGTCTTAATGATGTTGAACAAATAAATGTATGTATGTATGTTAGGTTTTTAAATTAAGGTACTCGATGTTACTGGAAATCCCTATTCCCAATGAATTGTAGAATTGTATTGAATTGAAATAAAGGGCAGTTTGTGTTGAGCACCGCGACAGATCAGAAGCTGTGATCTGGTCGGCATAATTGAAGATGTGTTTTCGCGATCTATAATCCGAAATGATGACTGATTGGGGTGGTTCACCAGGGATCCCAACATGTATGTATGTAGAAGTTTTCGGGAAGATTATAATGACCTCTGGGGTCTGTATTACAGTTACCAAGCCTTTGTCATGCCATTTTATATTATTTTTCAGTGATGCCTTCCAAATATTTGGTCAGAAGGTTTTTATGGCAGTTGTCGGAGGTTGTGTTGAAGTATTAGGCTTTATAAAATAGTTAATATTATTGACTTTAGTCAGCAGAGTGTAGGAAACGCTCTTAGATCATCCTCACATTTCAAGACAGGTCCACTTTTCATTTACACTCATTTTGTGTAGTAATAGAAAACATAATCTCCACGACCTAGTTTTCATTTTCATACTAATGTGCCATGTCTATCACCAGCATCGTGCGCCATCGAGCAGATTATGAATCGTTATACACCGAATTACACGCCAAATTTTTCTTCTAAATATACCAAATCGCAAACAGAATCTTGCGCTGCACGGCTTCACGGCGATGTTTATTTTTATTTACCCACCTCGCTGATTTGATTCAATTTTCGAACCACACGCCCTGCCGCGGTTCCATTCCTCCTCCATGGCCTCACCTCACCACCCAAATTCCTCGACCGTGTATTTCTGTTGCGGTGTGAGTTACATTTCATCTCATTACGTTCCTCTTTTGGGAAGCGTGTTTTCAACCCAAACGTCGTCGTCGTCGTCGCCTTCGGTCTTCTGCGTTCCGTCTCCTCGTCTGTACCTTGTGAGATCTTTCCACCACCAACCCAGTCGAACAAAATTGTTTCGTCGAAACAACATCACCGTTTACACGGATTTTTGACCGCGAGACGTGCTGCTGCCGTTTAGTTACCTTCAATACCCGCCTTCCTTCGCTCACGTGTTTTCCGTTCACCCATGGATTCGGAAGGCGCGCAACCAGGTGCGGCGAGGTTGCGCTCAACGCAACGCCTAGCTGCCGAAAATGAACATACCTTACTTACACGCGGTGAGTGAAATGAATCTATACAGCCAAACGGGCGAAGCTAAAATATGATGTAGCGTCTACAAATCTCACCGCGATGAGACGCGAAACAACATCTCAGCCATTCGGAATCGTCGCGTAGTCGTCAGCCAGCCAGCCAAAGTCGGCGTGAGCATTTGTTACATGCTCGCACGTTTGTTAAACGTCTCATTTGTACCGTAAGTGAAATGTTACCACCACCCGACCGCACAGCTCGCTGAGAGCCATGTTCGAATGATGTAGCAGAAAATTTTCGGCCCGAAAGCATGGGAGCAAGATTGATCTGTCGACAGGTACCTACCTCTACCTAACCCTCTTGGTAGAGATGATGATTGGTTGGTTGAGTCGCGGCAGTGACAAACGAGGAGTAATTAGGAGACAATTATTGATAAGGGTTGGTGAAGTGGATCTTATGAATTTTGAAAAAAAGAATCTGTTTCCGCCCGGGATCGAACCGGGGGCCTTCCGCGTGTTAGGCGGATGTGATAACCACTACACCACGGAAACTGACATGTGAAAGGTTGAATGACAACTAAATATGTTATTCGCATTGTGATTTACAAAAGAAATTAATGGATGAAAAGATCGAAGTGTATAAGCATGGGCATGAGGTTAGATGACTGTAGGCATTGGTAGTTGCCTCCTTGGCCCTCCACTTATCGTCCACCCAAATTTTCTCAGTTGTCGTGGGGGTTGTTCATTAGGCCGTCCCAAAAATATCTATGTCTGAAAGGTGAAGGTACTCAACCCTTAAACAAAATATATGCACATTTCAAGCATTTTTGTAAAACATTATGATTTTCTAAAAAAAAAAATAACATTTAGAGGTTCCACCACATTAATTTAAAAAAAATGTTTTTTTTTCATAAAAATTCTCAAAAAAAATCGTAAATTTTTTTCAACTTCTTATTTTTTTTTAAATATTTTTTTTTCTTTTCTATGGACCCTAAACATTCTTGAAGGGTATTATTTTCCGAAATCTTGTGTCAATATTGACGGCAGAACCGTTTTTATGCTGATACAAGGACTACGTTTTGAGCATTCTTTTATCAACATCGACTAAATATTTTTTTTATTTTCAACCATGAAAGTTATATTTGATAGTACTATATATTCATATGCGTAAATTCTCTTAGAAAGATTTAAAATATCTTGCCTAGAAGCTGAAATATGACGCTCTTAGTGAGTGAACAATATTTCAATTATTTGCAAAATTATGTATGTAATATATTAGGGGCATTTCATAAACCACGTAGATTTTTTAGGAGATGAGGGGGTGGGGGTCTGGCCAAAATCTACGCTCCATACAAATTTAATTTTTTAGTATGGACAAAAGTCTACTAGGGGGGAGGGGGGTCTGAGATTTCCAAACTCTGGTCTACGTGGTTTATGAACAATGCCTTATGGGTTTTTTGACATTCTTATGTATAATATATTGGAAAGGGTAAGACTTAAAATAAAAGCTCCACTTCCCAAGTAGCACCTGCAACTTAAATGGAAATGATCATCGTTGCAAACATGTTGCAACTGAGTTTTCATGAAACAAACAAAATTAAAACCTATTAAAATCCTGTTGGTAATGCCAAACTGAGGTATAACATTTTTATAACAACTAGCAAAATGAAAACAAACGTCATCATAAGCCGAAACTTGCGAAACCAATTTGTAACTGAAGTATAATATTATTGTTTCAACGAATCTTAGTTACAACCGTTTACAAACCAAATCAACCAAAACATTGATTCTGATTGTTATAAACATGTTGCACCTGGAACTTATTTAGAACATAACGAACAATTTTGACAGGAGAGGTAGAAGTTCCAAAATGTGCGGCAAAATGTTTTTGTGATCGTGAAAATTATAAAATGCACTATAAAAAACCAAAATGTTTCAAAAATTATGAAATCATGTGCAAATAAAATGTAATTTTTTCTTCATAAATTCGACATATTCCAAATTTTATAAAGTTAAAGTGGTAAAATAGAAAAAAAAATCTGATTGGAAGTATAATAATGACTCAATAAAAAAGCCTCATTTTCGCAGTACTGAATGACTGGTACCTACCACTGGGAATATATGGGGGTTTGAGAAATCTAACGTAACGTACAAAAATATTAGGAGTTTCCCACGAAATTTGTGCAATGGGTTTACATTTTTTACAAAAAACGTGAAATTTTCCTTACATAATAAATGGACAACCTATTGTCGACGTAAATGGGAAGTACACGTCCAAATGCCTGCTTTTTTGGTTACTTATGTCCTACACGGAAAATTCAAACTACCTTATTTTGGGTCGATTTTACCCTAAAATGAGTATATCAAATTTTTTAGGTTGTTTTTCCTCTCTCCCCTACCGATGCTGTCGTAAATAAACGAAGATGTGCCTATCCAACGGGGGTCCTTGAGGCCAATAAGCCAATTTTGGGTAAATGTAGATTTACCCAAATTTGGGTTGAATTTACCTACTTTTGAGTATATTCTTAGGTAAAGGCAATTTACCTAGCATAAGTTTAATCGATTCACGCAAATGTTGACTTACTGGGTCGAACTATGGGATGCGTCAAAAGAATCCAATTTTGGGTAGTTTGGCGGTTCCGTGTATCGCGTAGCATTGTTGTATTTTGTCAATACGGATTTCCATAGATATGATTTAGCAAATACTTAGTATCTTTCTTAATTCTAAAATTAATTTTCAGCATTTTACGGGTGCAGTAAATAAGCTGCTGAAATGTACTCCGTCAAAGCAATATGGCGAGTTAATTTTTACCACAAATGCCCAAATTTTTACTCGCAAAATGATAGGTAGACTGAGGCGCGTTGAGAATACGGAGCCAGAATGCGTGACTTACCGATAAATCTGGAGTGGCACACAAATTGACGTGCTCGGTCAGACTTTTTTGCGGGATATTTGTGCACATAATTATTGATCACTTGAATGAAACTGTGGGTGCATAGTCGGCAGTGACGAATGTGGTGACTAGCTGAATAGTTGTCGAACCGGTCACAGTTTGTAAGTCGACTATAAGTTGTATCTTGGTTATAATTCGATTGCGTATTAAAACCGTTTATATCACGAATGGATGTTTTATATTGGCTCCACCTCTTGCGCTTTTTTAGTTGTAATTTAGTCGTTAATATGACGATTGGTTCAAATGGCATAACTTTCAATATAGTTGCATACAAATTACAGGAACTTATTAATGTCCAAGTGTGTTACTTGGGTTGTTGGATGATCAAGCAAGCTCATGCATGGATATTTTTTATTCTGGAGTGGCTGACAGTAGATTTATGAAGAACTTTAATATAAATAACTTTAACAACTATCAATAACCAAAAAACACCCATAATCGTTGTTGTTATTGACATAAAATCTCTTCATGAGTTTACTGTCAACCGCCCTACTATAAAAAAACATGTTTGAACTCGCTTGACCATACAACTAGTAAAGCTTCTATTTTAAGTGTAGTTCTTTTTAATATAGGTTCATTAGAGTGCCACAAAGGCTTTTTGATATTCCCTAAAAGCATAATATCACAAGACAGGATATGTCAAATCTACTTTTAGAGAAATGATGCATATGAATAGTACTATCAGATAAAACTTTCATGGTTGACAATAAAAAAATGTAAATGTACATTTTATTAGAAAATTTTATTAAAAATTTTCAAAAAAAATCCTCTTTTAACACAAAAACTATTCCACCTTCAAAACACATTTTTTTTTTTCAAAAATTTATCGAACATCTAGGGGCTCATAGGAAAATACAAAAAAATAGAAAAAAAAATCCGAAGTTGAAAAAACATTACGAAAAATGTTGAAAATGCTTTGACATCCATGTGCACAACAGAACATGTGCTCGATGAACAAATTGAGATTTGAAATTATGAAAAGAAATCCACGTACTCCGGTGAGACTCGAACTCACGACTCCCAATTCGCTAGACGGGCGCTTCTATTCCTTCAAGCTACGGAGTCACTCGACTATCTCCGTCGCCAGCAGGCCTAGAACTGAACTCGATTCCACAATCGCACATGGTTATCTTCTTTTCACAATCCAAACCCCCTTCGGATGGGATTAGATGAACATCTAACACATTGTCTGTTGTGCACATGTATGTCAAAGCGGGAGAGGAAGTTATTTTTTTCAACAGTGTAATTTCCCACATGGCTTGGTCAGCCAAAGCAAAATCAAGAAATTGACATTTGTAAGGTGCTACGGTCACCCTTACCGTATTCGGTCGGCCGAGGACCGACCCGTCGAGAGTCCGACTGCACACTAATTGCCATACCAATAAGTGATTGGAAGGCAGTGCCCGAAGCTCTCGACAATTTAAAAATAACTTCCTCTCCCGCTTTGACATACATGTGCACAACAGACAATGTGTTAGATGTTCATCTAATCCCATCCGAAGGGGGTTTGGATTGTGAAAAGAAGATAACCATGTGCGATTGTGGAATCGAGTTCAGTTCTAGGCCTGCTGGCGACGGAGATAGTCGAGTGACTCCGTAGCTTGAAGGAATAGAAGCGCCCGTCTAGCGAATTGGGAGTCGTGAGTTCGAGTCTCACCGGAGTACGTGGATTTCTTTTCATAATTTCAAATCTCAATTTGTTCATCGAGCACATGTTCTGTTGTGCACATGGATGTCAAAGCATTTTCAACAGTGTAATTTCCCACATGGCTTGGTCAGCCAAAGCAAAATCAAGAAATTGACATTACGAAAAATGTTTTTATCTTCTGAGAATTTTCATGAAAAATGGTCATTTTTCAAGAATCACCCTGGTGGAACCTCTAAATGATTTTTTTTTGGAAAATCAGATTTTTTCTTTAGTTTTTTTTTGGGATATCGCCGAAAGTTCTTCTATGAATTCTATGAACTCCTTCAAACGTGTCTTGAAAAGATGCGATTCCAGGCATTTTTTTTTTTCAAAGTTTCTGAGATTCGGTCAGCAATTCCTCATAGGTTTTTCTTTATAAATTCAGATTTTTTTGGGGGTTTTAAAAAATTATTGTTGAAATGATTTTTTGTATGTTTTCTCGGACATTTATTTGGAAGTTTATATAGAAAACTCTCCAGCGATTCACCTGGAATATTCCCCAAAGCATTGCTTTGAACCTATTCGGACTTTCCTTAATGGATTCTTTCAGTTTTCTTAAAATTCTTTCAACAGTTCTTACATAAAATAATCTGGAATCTATTCCTTAGCATTTGTTGACGAATTTTTCATGAATTCGAAAATACCCATCTTGGGAAGTACTTTTAAATGAATATCTGGAGGAATATCTGAAGAAATCTCAGAAAGAAGTGAGCATGAACATTGATGACCGTGCTATTCGTACACTGCAAACTATGCTGATTTTTTTTTGCGCTGATTGCATTCAGCAATACGAATTTCCTGAGTACCTTTTAGCAATTATTTTACAACTTTCTGTACCATCCAGCAGTTTTGACAGTTGATCAGCAACGTTTTGCTGAAATTCAGCAAAAATATTGCTGAAATTCAGCAAAAATATTGCTGAAATTCAACAAAAATTGGTGTGTAGTTGCTACTCCGTGATTTGACCAGGATAATCGAAATTTCTCAAAGAATCAACAAACAGAGCTTGTGAGTAGATAGCGCTCTTAACGTGCCTGGAAGAAACCTCAGGAGAAATTTCGTAAGAACTTCCTGGAAAAACATCTCCAGAAACTTTCCGGAAAACCTTTATTAGAATTCCTAGAAAAAATATTGGCGAATTTGAAAGAAAATTCCTGAACCGTTAATAAATTCTTGGAAGACTTTCTAAAAGTATTGATTACAAAAGCTGCGTAGGGAGCAACCATTAAGTACGTCACGCTAATCTTGGGAATTTTCGACCCCCCGTGCCCCCTTCGTGCGGGGGTTTCCTATACTTAATACATTGCTTGTCACACTTTCACAAACCACCCCTCCCCCCTGAGATCGTGACATGCTTAATGGATGGCCCAGTACGAATTTCTGAAAGGAAAAGTCCTGCAGATATAACTGGAAATGCGCATATATAAACTTCTGCAAAGATCTCTAGAAAAAAAAAAACTTCAAATATTTCTAAAGAATATCCGGAATCTTCTCTAGGAAATATTGTTACATAAACTTCTTAAAATATCCATGTAGACATTATAAGAGTTATGCTTAGAAGAAATGCCGGATAAATTCCTGATAATATTAAATACCTACATGAAGGAAAATCTGGAGGATATCCTATGTATCTGTGTATGTACTTCTGCAGGAATCTCTGGAGGAATTCCTGCCTGAAACACTGAACGGAAAAATTCAACAATCCCAGGGGAAAGCCCTGCAGGATTTTTAGATGAATTTCCGAAAAAAAAACAATACACATTCACCCGGGAATTTTCAATGGATTCTGAACAAATCTATGGTGGACTTGCTGAAGAAATACCTACACGAATTTCTGAATGAATCTCTGGAATGTTTTTTTTTTATATATCACTGGAAGAACTCTTGAAAGAATATTTGAAATAATTTTTCACTAGAAGATTTCTGAAGAATTTCATGGAAAAATGTCTGAAACACTCCAAAACAATCTATTGAGACGTTTCAGAGAAATTACGAAAAACAAAAGAAATTTCTGGATAAAAAAATCCGAATGAATCCTTGGTAGATTTTTCTGTCGGATGCATTTCTAGGGGTACCAGGGGTGTTACTGGAGGTGTCAGGTGCGATTTGGTTTCAGGAGCGCTATAAGGTCACAGGGGTTTCACAGAAGTTTAAGTTGGCTTCGGGGTTTTAAGAATTCTCAACCGCGTTTGAGGGGGCCTCAGGAAGATTCAAGGGGTTTCAGGGCTATTTCAAGAGATCTCAAGGGAAAGGTTTCATAGAGTCTCAAGAGTGGTTGAAGAGATCTCAGGAAGATTCTAGAGGTTTCAGAAGCTTCAAAAGGGGTTCATGGAATATCAGTATGCATCAATAGGTATCGGGGGCGTTTCAAGGGGTCTTCGGAGAATTCAGGGGCGTTAAAGGGTGTTTTAGACGATTTCAGGACCAAGGGGAATTTCAGGAAGCCTCAGAGAATTTCAGAGACTTTCCAGAAGCGTTTCACGAATCTGAGGCGTGTTCAGGGATACTTGGAGCTCTAGGGGACTTTAGGGGTGCTTTAGGAGATTCCAGTAGGCTTTTCATGCGTGTTCAATGGGTGTGTAGGAGCTTATGGGGTCTTAGAAGGTTTCAGAAGCGTTTTAGTACGTTTCTGGAGGTTGAAGTCAGAAGCGTTTTTGACGATCACATAGATATTTAGAGAATTTTCAAGATGTCTCAGATGACTCTAAACCTCGAAGAACATATCTGAAACTTTGGAAGCCCCTGACATCTCCATATAACCTTTTGCAACGTCCTTGGAATGCCCTGTGATATGTACGTAAAACTCTCTGAATCCACTTTAATCCTCTTAAATCCCGTCATTCAGGCTGCCCTGAAATCCCTGGATACCATCAAAGTAAGAATTGTTATGATTTAATATCAATGGGCGCATGCAAATTAGAAAGTAATTGAATTTTCTAAAAATATATAGTGTTTTGTTGAATATATGAAAGAAAATAGAAACAAAAAGTGGAGCAGAACCGAAAAACAATACATATCTGCACTTGATTCGTCCAATTCATAAATTTAATTAGAACTTTACAAATATTGCCATGTAAACAAATCTAATTCACTCCGCGCATACGACTGAAGTGCTTCTCTCAACTAATGCGCTGTGAGCACCTTCTACTCCCAACGACGATGGTGCAATTGCAGTTCTGAGCGACCTACCACCGCCCATCCGGCGGGAGTCGCGGCGCATTTCGCAATTGCCGGCCCACCCTTCGCTTCGGGAGCGGAGAGGCACGCGACGTCGCTCAACATCCGAACGATTGCGATGCGTTTTCGACCAGTAGGTAGTTAAGTCCACACTGCACTGGTATGCATTGCGCAGTTCTTGTATCGGACCGAGCAACCAGCAGCCAGCCAGCAGTGTGTTAAGTGATTTGTTTGAGCCGGTAATTGGACGTTAAAAAGACTGAATTAAGCTTAATGTGAGCGTACACACGGGGACGATCGGGCAGACTTTCACCGATCGAAGACGAGGAGGGGGAAATGAGCGTCTGGGCATGTGGTGGAGTGGATGCAAGTGGCGGGACCCCTCGCGAGGTGATTTATTGATCATTTTTGGCCACGCAGACGACCGACGACTGATCCGACCGGGGGAAGATGGCGTAAGTGTAAGATGAGCTACCACCGGTCGGTTGGTTAGTTGGTCGATCGGTTGGTCAATGCGCGTAAGTGTGGGTGGCCCAATTTGGTTCCATCTGCAGGCCAAAAACGACGATGGTGATGATGGTGGCGATGACGACATGCACGTGTTTTTCAGTTGGACGTAGAAGCGTAATAAATTCAGGTCTGTTAATTTTGGCCAGACGGTTGGTTGTGTCTTTTGTTGAAAGTGGTACAGGAAATTGCAATTTCGGGAGTAAACTTTCGAACCCATATTTCGTATAGGTATATTTCGTTTTTGTCAACATGGTCCGCGAATTTCAGTTGACAAAAACGGAATAATTTTCTTTGTCCAAAATATTGTGTAATATTTCATCAAGAACTGAAAGTTTAACAACAAAAAATAACGTTTCTAAAGTACAATTATGCAGTTAAGAATAGAACCTAATTGGTCGGCGTTAAATCCTGCTAGCACTTTCTTCTGAGATTCCTGCAGGTATTATTTTACGGATTCCTTGGATGAGATACGACTGGGATGGTTTTGGTTCGGAGATTTGGCTTTGCAGTCTTTGGGGAAATTGAAAATGCTCGTTTATTCTAGATTCCTTTACAAGTTTCTTCTGGTCTACTTTTCGGAAATCTCAAAGAATTTTTCTGTGCAATCTTTTGGAACTTCTCCAGAAATATTGTTAGATTTCCCCAAGAAGATTGTTTCTATAGGTAATATCGTAAGCAATCTTGGAAAAAATCTAAAGATGAATAAAGAGAGAATTCAGAAAAAAATCCCTCGAATCGTAATAAAAAGATTTCAAAATATAAACAAAATAATAAAATGTTTGAAGAATCCCAAAAGGAACACCTGAAAAAAAAAATCTGAGGAAAAATCCAGCAGAATTTCTGGAGGGATTAGATGGTATATTTTCGAAAAAAGAGTCTCTGATCCCTGAGATTTTTTCAGGAATTATTTCTTGGATTAACCCGCACAGCAAAAAACACATTAATGAATTTCGTGCATAGAATGTTGAATGCAAACTTCATACGAAGAGCAAGCTGTAAGTATATAAACTGATAAAAAAAACTCAGATTAATCCACCTAGGGTGGTAGTGCCTTTCTCGTCAAATATGTACTCAAGATTTTGCCATCGACGTAAGCCAAAGTGTTTCTGAATCCTGAAAATACTCTAGAACAGAACAAATCTCATTTTCTTCCTTTGTCACGTCACAATGCTCGTTGACTCGGCAATGTGGGGGCCTTTACCATCTCGGCGAGGCTTCTTCTGGGCTTTGAATGACCTCAGTCCACATCTCACTTTAACCCTCTACTTCCCATGGTTGCTCTAGAGCACCATCGATTTTCGACGAACTCGAGACAAACAAAATAAGATGAATATGATGCAATAGTTTTTAGAATATGATTGTAATCGCATTAGGTAAACCCAACTCCCAACTACTTGTTTCAATAGTGGAACTATTGATAAACAATCAAAATACTATTGATTTACAGCTAAATTTTTTATCGTTGATTTCGAAAAATTTAACCAATTTGCAATAACTTTTGTTCATTTGTGCATTTTTTTTTCTGAAACGCTTTCCTGGCATAGAAATAGTCGTTCAAAGACATGGGAAGGAAAGGGTTAATATCCTGCACAGTTGAGTTAGCTTCATTCACTTTTTTGGCAACATTTCCGACCGACAGGTACGGCTTCTTCTTGTAAGCCTTTATCACTTGCTTTTCATCTTGTTTGTTGCGACTGCTTGGTTGACTTTCTTAGAACCCACTGGCGTAGCCACGGGGGGTTTTAGGGTTAAACACCCCCCCCCTCCCCCCCAGGGCCCCAAAATTTCTGGAACAAATTTCCAGTATAACCCGCTTTGTGGCGAAAAAATTTTTCGGCTGCGCCGCTATTTTCAACCTACGGCTCTAATTTACTGTAAATATTTACGAAATGGGAGTGCCGAATAAAAAAAGCTATTATTGAAATTTCTGGCTACGCTAGTGTTAGAACCGTTTTGGTTTGTAGAAACCTGCTGATCACATTCGAAACCGTTTGTTGCGTCGTATCGACCGATTAAGCGATTGTTTTTTGTGAACGTTTAGGATTTTCTAACCACTTGTCCAAAACAAGATTTTGCAACTCCTTTTATCGCGACGCCATTTTCAAAACTTCAATTTTAGAGCAATCAATGATCACGCCGACGCGAAGTTGTGGATCCTTGACAGATAAGCCATCGACTGAAAGAAATTCCTACGTTGACTCAGATCACTGACGCGACAAAGTTACAAAAAATATTTCCGGTCACACTTTATTAACATTGGGTATAACATTCATGTAAAATTTGACAAAAAACAGTGCAAGCAAGTGAAATTTTCTATAATAAAACCCAATCAAGTTTCAACCATGTTGCAGGACACAAGGGCTCGCAACCAGTTGCATCAAAATTGTGCGCAGTATTTTAGACGTAAAAGAGGTTTGCTTTGAAAAAAAAAATCCCATACAACCTAGAGTCCCTATAATTAGAGTCTGGCGGACTGTCACTTTCGATCGGAGCCAATCGAGCATGACGTCATAGTGTCCTCACCGATAAATGCTACACCGTGACGTCATGCTCGATTGGCTCCGATCGAAAGTGACAGTCCGCCAGACTCTAACTAGACTGACTCTAATACAACCTTGGTCTATCCTACTGTACCTATAATTACGGATCAGGAAATTAAAATGGTGTGATTTGAAGAGATCGCTTTAGATTTGTCAAGGTTTTGGTCTTTTACGCATATAAATCGCTTGCCCCGTTTTTGTTCAACTTCGTAATTTCAGCGAAGCATCCAATGCTGAATCCCCAACGCTGTCTGTAATCTTAGGTGTGCTCAGCGACTATTCCGGTGGGACACCTGGAACCGGTTCCTGAACACAACCAGTAAGGCGCCGTCCACAAATTACGTAACGCTCTAGGGGGAGGGGGGGAGTACGGCCGAGCGTTACGGCCCATACAAAAATTTTCAGGTTTTCATATAAAAAAGCGTTACGGAGGGGGGAGGGGGGTCGAAAAATCTCGATTTTAGCGTTACGTAATAAATGGACGCTGCCTAAGGATATGTTAAATAGCGGAAACAGCTTGTTTAGCGTGACGTGTTTCGACCTACTATTCTTTGGTCATCATCAAACGCATTCAGCTGGATTCAACCCTTTAACTTCGTCAGTTTGATATAAGCGGTTCAGATATGGTCTGAAACTATTTTCTTGCTACCCGTTCATCTGGTTATCGAAAAAGCCGTTAATTGGACACTTCCGGCAGGACACCAGGAACCGGTTCCGGAACACTCTATCGGTTCAAATATGGTATGAAACTATTTTCCTGCTTACTGTCCATCTGTTTATCGAAAAAACCGCTATCTGTTGTGTCACATGCAGATGATATGTATAACATGAAGATGATATGTATAACATCAGTAGTACATAGTTATAACCTTCGAGCTCAAACATGTTATTAAAACGTTGTTTTCACGTACTAAATACGTTAATGTACAACATTATCAGTTTGATAGCTTTTCTCACTGACTTGACCACTATTTAAGAAACATCTCTTTCACTTAAAAATTCAAAGCAATCCAAATACGATAGCAACTTTAATTTTATGCTTTGCGGTTTGATCCCGCTAGTTACAAATGGGTATGTTAATAGCCTCTAGAAAACTTGGCGCAGACCACCAAGCAGGCCACAGTCACCATGGCTCGAAAGATGGGCGCCACCATTCAAATTTATTTGCATGGCAGGCCTCCCGTCACCTAAAAATCACTGGGGGTACTTACGTGGCGGCTAAATCTCACTTACACTACACTATTTTTGATCCCGCGAAACATACTAAAACAATTAATTGGTATTCGTTCTAGGAAACGCACTCAAACTTTGTTATTGTTATACCTATGTTCAAAACAGGTCATCCAAAACCAAAAATGACATCGTCGTATGCTGTTGAGAAGTAGATGTTCAAAATACGTTGCTATGATGTTTTTTCAATGTATTTCATTCGATTCTAGTGGTATTCGGCAAACATGTTATTGAGATGTATAATAGTCGTAATTTAAACGTATTTCTAGAACTTTGAGTTTTTCCGTATATCAGGCCAGACCAATTACAGTGCCTGCTCAAAAGTTTCACACTACCATTTTTATATATAGCCGTTTGTTCATCTACTGATATTTCTGCCAATAATTATCCATCTGGAACATTTTAAATATGTAATGAAATAATATAATTTCCTTATTGATAACGAAGACAAATTCTACAGTCTAAAAGATCATCATTTATACATCATAATTGAAAATAACATCCCAAAACATTCTGACGGTACTTTGACAAGAAGCCACCATGTTGCATGTCTGAAAATGTGTTTGAAAATTTGTTACAAACCACAAAGATGTCAAAAAACTTTCTTCTTATTTCCAATCCGATGGAAAGCGAATGAATTTATGATGAGGAAAAGTGCTTATTTCACCATAAATTTTGAACGGCACATGAAATTAAGTCATAGTGCCCAAACATCGAGATGGTAAATTACAAACGAAATGTAAGGCCCGATAATTATTTTGAGCCATCACTAAATACTGCATTTATAATAGATGCCATATTGATTTGCTGTACGTGGCTAATAAATATTAATTTCGTGCCAGCAATAAGTAAGTTGTTATGATGTTGCTGAGAACATATTCGATACGTAGTTTTATGTTATAATAATGTATTGAAAAACATCTTCAGTAACATCAAAGATGTTTTATAAGCCGCCATTTTTTGCGCTTTTTCGGTTATATAAGTGTATGAAAATACGTATCCCATATTTGAAACGAAACATGGATGTTTGTATGAAACATGTATTATATACAGAATTATAACGAATTGTGTTACTTGGGAAGTCATTTTTGGAGTGAACATGTAGCCTTTCCAGTACACTTGGTGTACGAGAAAGGCAAAAATGTGTGCGATATGACGGGGTCCTTTTGTTACAGGTAATATGAGGTAGCATTTTTTTTAACATTTTTTAACAGATGTCCCTTTCTTCGTCGGGAACTTCTTGGGGGATACTTTTAGGAATTTATTGGGTAAATCATTCTGGGTTTAACCATTGATTGACTTGATTTTTAAGACACGACCAGATACGCACAGTATCTAGCCATGAACAAAAATTCAAGTCATTCGGTTTGAAATTGACTGAGTTATAGTAGCAAGTGCCCAAAATAGGTGCTCCTGCCCAAATGATCCCAGACCCTATCTCCAGGAATTTTCACTGCGTTTCCCCCCAGAGTGTCTTCTGGAAATCCAGGAGTTCCTTGGCTCTAGGCAGTTCTGATGTTCCATATAGAAATCAGCCGGGAGTTATTTCTGGGAATTCTCCACATGTCCTTTTTAAAACATTTTCAGGAGTTCCCAACTTACAATGATAGATGAATAACAGCTCATTTAGCTAAAATTTTCAAAATTCAGTTTAGGAGCGGTGTTTTCATCTGTTGTACATCAACAATATACGTTGGAATCCTACAGAACCCTGTGAGAATCCTTTAGAAGTTTCTTGTAGGATTCCTGCAAGATTTTTTTCAAGAAATCATCCAAAGAGTTTCTTGAGGGAAACCTTTATGATTGTTGGGATTTCTTTAGGAGTTTTTTCACTGGGATTTTTTCAGGAGCAGCTCAAGAAAAGTTTGTTTCATAAATTCCTTTAGGTTTTCCTTTGGAATTCCATTTTTTTTCAAGAAATTTTCAGAAAATATAGCATAAATTTCTCCAGAGGTTACTTCAGGTAGTGCTCCATTTACTCAGTGATTTTCTCAAGTATAAATTTGGAAATTCCTCTAGAAGTTCTAAAAAGATTCTGCGAAATGATCTCCCAGGGGTTTCTCTAACATTTCCTTCGAGTATTTTTTTTTTCGGGCATCCATAGCCTTGGTTTAGTCAGACCTTCTTTCAAGGTTTTTTCTTAGAATTTTGTTTCCTTAGATTCTCTCAACAGTTACTGCTACTCCAGAATCTGATCAAAAGGATTTCTTAAAGTTTTTTTCTTAGATACCTTAAAATATTTACTTTCATCAAAGTTCTGCAGTGGTTCTCTAAACAATTCCTTTTTTTCTTCTAAACCATAGGGGGAGAATCTGCTCAACAGACACCCTATCAGGAAGTTTAAGGTAGTGTGGGGTTAAGGCCGTCTTCTACAACAAAAGTAAAAGCCAGGACTACTCTCTCCTCGACCCACTAAACACATTCCTATGGTCGCCAAACCCTACGTCTCTCCGGAACCACCAAGAAGGCATTGCTTCAGAGAGAGGCCAGTGCACATCACGACAGCACGGCGCCTAGCTTAGGTTTCCATGAAGAAACACTACAGTTATTGAATATAGTATTTTTTTTTCTGAGGATTACTTCAGAGATATCTCCTATACAACTTCCAAGGATACCTTCAGAAAATCTGCCAAAGACCAATCTGAAGTTTTTTCAAACTTTTACTGTAAAAATTTCACTAGTATCTTTGTCAACGATTTCTACAGACGTTTTTTACGGATATTCCAGAAGTTTTAATGATTCTCAAGATTTTTTTCTGAGAATTAAAATGATACCTTAAGGTGTTTCTTCAGATATTCACCGTGGCATCACTTCAGAAATAGATTCGGGATTTTTTTGTCCAAAAATTCATCCAAGAATTTTCTTTTAATTTATTCTTGAAGTTTCCAATGATATATCCAGGAGTATTCGAAAAAATGTCTTGAAACAATCCTTCTGGAAATTTCCTGGGCAATTCCATCAGGATGGCTGAAAGAATTCTTCAGAAATGTCTGAGCAATTTCTGGAAGAACTTCTGAAAATCCCAGGAACAAACTCTGCAAGGATCTCTAAAGTCATCCTAAGAGATATTTCTAATGGAAATGCAAGAACAGTTTAAAAAAATTCTTGTAGGAAGTTTTGCAGTAATCATTGAAGAAATTTCTCTAAGAAACCCTGTGAAGAATTTCCAAAGTAATCCCTGCAGAATGTGTAATTACATTAAATTAAAATATTTTCTCAAAAGAATTTCGGAAGGAACCACAGCAGTAGTTTCTGAAAGAAATCCTGAAGGAACTTCTGAAAAAATTTTGTAGTAAAATCCCAGTAGAAATTTTAAGAATCACTGTTGACTCAATCTCTGGAAGAATTTCAGAGTAAATCCCAGGGAAATTCGTTGAAAGATTCCAAGGAAGAATTTATTAAGAACTTCCCGAAAAAATACCTAGAGAAACTTCTTGGGAAACCGTTGGTGGAATTGCTTTAAAAATATATAGAGTGACTCGTAGGAAAATTCCTAGAGAAATCCTCTAACAAATTTTTTGGAAGATTTTCTAAAATTATTTGTGGAGAAATTTGTGGATGAATTTCTGAAAAAAAATAAAATCCTGTATGTACCTGAAGAAATGCTTACAAAAACGACTACAAAGATCCCCAGAAGACAAAATAATTCTTGAGATATTTCTATAGAAGTTTCCGTAGAAATTCCTTGGAAATATTTTTGAAAAAAAAATCGTTAAGCAATCCGTGGAGGAATTATTGAAGATATCCTTTTTTGTGAGTTATACATAAGAGAATGTCTGGAGGAAATCCCTGTATGGAAGAGTTTCTCAATAAATTCATGCAGATAGTTCTGAAGCAGTCTCTAGATATATTTTCGATGATTTTTTACACAAATCTCTAGGAGAATTTCTAAAGTAATTTCTGGTGGAGTTTCGGAAAGAAAACCATAGAAATCTGCCAAAGGATTCCTGTAGAAATTTCCTAAAGAATCCCTGGAAGAGTTTCTTAAAAACAAATCGCCGGAGAAGTTTCTGAAACAAACATTGACAAACTTTAAGGCCGAATTTCTGAAAGAATCCAAGGATTAATTTAAAAAAAATCTTAGAAAATTTCCTTAAACTTAGATACTTGGACACATTTTTGAAAGAATCTCCAGGGATTTTTAAAGAATCCCTTGGAAAAATCTTTAAAGAAAATTTTGTAATAAATGCTGAAAAATCTGTGGTTACTGTTCTTAAAAAAACAGGTTTTCTAAAAGAAGCGCTGGAAGCATTTATAAAGAAATTCTTGGGTGCAGTGAATCAAAATTCAACCATCGCGCAACAACAACGACAATGTCGCAACCTGAATTTGTCGCGACATTGTATCCAATGCGACATAGGTTTGTCCCAACTTGAACAGAATAGGACAAAGATCGTGCACCACGAGTTTAGAGATTTTTAAGCCTTGGATTGTGATTTTCGAGCGGTAACTTCGAGTCGGTAAACACTACAACGCTGCTGAAGATGTATCATCAAAAAGTTTCGATTTTGGGTTGGTAATAAATGATTATTCACTAGTTGAAAAATACGCAACAAATTCAGGTTCCGTTTTGTCGGCAACAAAAATTTTCTCAATCAAGTCATTATCTGTTATCGGTTGGGATAAAGAGTAATCGCCGCGGCTTTTTTGTTGCTTGTTTTGTGCCTCTTTTGTCTGACAATTCTCTTCACTGCTTGGGTGATTTCTGAAAAAAAAAATCTAGTATGGTTTCCTTCGAAAAATGTATGAAGGATTTTTTAAATGAATCCCATGGAAGCTTTGCAAGACAAATTTTTGGAGAAATTTCTGGAGGATCCACTAACGAAAATTGCGAAGTAAATTTAACATATATGAAGGCGCTGCAGACACTTGGGATGCGAAAGAATACATTGAAATGATATAAATGAGACTTTTTTACTCGTCTAGGCGATCTTCTAATATCCAGTAGAGCGGAATCAAAAATCCTAATTTCGCTGAGAAGCTACATTCTTACATTTTCTGCATGGAAACACAAAAAAATGAAAACATCACATTTGATAGATACTGTACAAACGTTTCTCCAACTATTCTAAATCAGCCTTCATTTGAACAAAAGGTGAGCACAAAAGTTACAATCCTTTATTTAGCTCCTAGACATTTAATTTTGGTGATTTTATTCAACATTTAGCTGATTTGTGGTTCATTGGAAGGCAGATTTAAGGCTTATGCGGTCAATCAGTAATCAGTTAAATTTATTAATTGTGTAAAAATAAAATAAAAATACTTACCTGAGCCTATATTTATAATTAGCTGCGTCTATTTCTAGAAGAGATGTTTAGGAATGTATAAATTAATCTGTGGGAAAACTGGGAATTGAACACGGATCTTTTGATTTATAGTCTCACATTAGCACCTACACCACACACAATTGTATACATGTCCTCGAAAACGAGAGCAATACTTGTAGAGTCTGAATAGTCAAGAACAGAAGTTGAAATATGTCTGTATTGAGGCTGGTGTTTACTTTACGAAAGCATGCTTGGGTCAGCTGTCAAAAATTATTTGATTATAAGTTGAACAACAGATAAATTCAGTAACAAATTTTGAAAATGACGTATAATCAATGGTGTAGCATTGATTATACGTCGTTTTCAAAATTTGTTACTGAATTATTCTGTATGTTGGTGTTTGTTTTAAAGCTCGTTAACGAGATTAATAATATTCTATTTAACTCGATATTCAGCCATTTATGTACTGCTGATTAAAGAGGTTGAACAAGTCATACTTCAGACCAATATACAGCTGTCATTGTGTTCAACCATTGACAGCATTAACCAGCTATTGTTTAGCTAATAATCTCACTGTTCAGCATTTATTGTTACTTGGGATAAATTGTTCTCCTTATACTTGCGAGAGCACTCATACTGGGACTTGAATTTTTTTTTACCCTAGGAGCTGGTTACTCAGTGAGTAACTTGGAATAGCCTCGATGACACCTGCATAATGGTATAATAAACGGGGTGGCATTTTCTATTAAAAAAAAATAATACAAGTTTTCTCAAATTTGCAACGTAAATTATTCCTGACTACAAAGTACGCAAACACATATGACATTGATTTTGAAGCCCGACTACATCAAATCCTCTAACGCACGCGACTATCAGCCCAAAGGCGAGGGTAGCTAAGTAATTTTAATTAGCCTTGCATCACGGCTCAGCGTAACACACTAGGCAGGCGATCACACGCTCGACGCGAGGCACGAGCAGAACCCAACCAAAACAGCTGGGAATTGCCTGCCTCTCAAGGTGGCGACAGATTGCTCCTGGCCTGGCTCAGGCGAGCCGACTTCACGCCGATTTAGGACAGGGCGCTGTGTCAGCTAGCTTATTATTAAAATTTAATCCCATCTCCAAGCAAACAACCAACCAACCGAGCCGAATGACTAACTAAACTCTGATGGAATGCCGCCAAGTGTGAAGTGATTACATAAAAAGTAGCACTTATTCGAATTAGTGAGCACACGTCGTTTGTCGACGGTTCGGTTGCTGTGCTTCCGAGCTGGGTTCAATTGCTTGCATGATACTGATTTAAATTACTCGACAATTATCATACACTTTAGATGATAAGTTTTTTTCCCTTTTGGATTGGCATTGAACTGACTTAGTCGAAAAAAAAGTTTTATTATTTACTTTATTTAATTGCATTCAATTTGTAGCCCGTTTACCAGATTAGATCTTCTTGATAGAGAAATTATGATCGCACGCAAACCTGAACTAGATCTCGAGTCGCAATAGAAGAAAAAAAAACGCGCGCCAAATAATTACAACCAGCACACATTATTTAATGCCTGCTTTGCCTTTCGTCTGCCGTATTTGCTGGTCAATAATTCATCGCGATCGTTTGTTCATAGCCTTGTACCTATGTATACCGACCGACCGAGCACACAGTACAAAGTGGATGGAAGTCTGGACTTTTGTCAGCAGATTGTTGCCTATGAAATGGAACACGCCCTCACACTGACTGCCGGTGGATAGAGCACTGAGCCGACAGCCCACAACAAATCATCACGCACACGGGGCCATAAATTGTTTCACGGGCTCATCACTTCCACACCCCCGAGGGAGGGCAAGCGAACCGCACCATCATTGCATCGTCGTCAGGATGGGCGCCTATCGAAGCGCGATTATCAGCTTCAATTAATCTAACCTTCCAATAAATTTGCTGCGTGCAGTAATTGAACGAGCGCACTGGCTGGGGTGCTGGTGCAGACAACCACACGGGTCTCTTCTTGAAGGGTCTCTTTTACGATGTTGGGTAGCTTTGCACATATAATAGCACTCATCGTCAGGCACTTGGCTTCAATGAGGCACCCCCACAAGATTTGCTGCAGGTGTGATCCTTTCGCGGTGCTGCTGCTGGTGGGTCGGACACATTACCGTAATAATTATCAATAAAGAGTATTGGTGGTTTATACTTGCGAGAAGATCTTGACCTGAAGAACTGTTTTAACTGGGCAAACTAAAATAATTTGCGTCGGCCGGGAATCGAACCCGGATCAACTGCTTGGAAGGCAACTATGCTGACCATTACACCACCGACGCAGTTGACTGGAAAATAAAAGTGACATAGCATACAAATTCACAAACAGAAATGATTCTATATGATAGACTGTACATATTCGGGTAAGGGTACATTAATTTTATTAGTGTTGTTCTATAGTTTCCCTGTTGAGGGACAACTTAGAGATGAATGCTCCAACTTAGTATAACTTTCTTTTGAAATCTTGGCACCTAAACTTTTCTAAAAACTAACCTTGTGTCTTTCATCAGCGGGAGTGACACTAGTTTTTCCAAGCACTCCTTCAGGATTACCTCTACGGATTCCCCAGGACAGAATTTTGCAGGAGTTCCTCATGGAAGATTTATCTGATGAATTTCTGTGATAATGCTTGGAGTCATACCTGATTGGACCATTGGGAGATTGTCCAAATAAATTTTGGAAGAATTCCCGAAGGAAATTTTGCAGAAATGTTTGCAAAAAAATTTGAAGGAATTTCTCAAGGAATCCTCATACAATTTTTAGTTTAATCCTAAGATGTATTCGGAAATAATCATTGGGTTGGTTTTAAAAGTATCTTTGATGAAATTCTTGGAGTGTTATTACCAAAAAAAACCTAATTAATCCACCGAGCGGTGTGGCACCTTTCTCGTGCCTTCGAAAACCCATTTCAACAAAACTCAAGTGAAATTTCGATGAATATCGCAGGTTCATACGTCTAACAAAAAACCATTTCATGGCACCAGAAATCATGTCGTTTATTTGGCTTTTGATGTTTGAGCCTTAAACTCTTACAAAACCACGATCTTGAATTTTGAGCCGCCATTTTGGATTTAAGTCCGCCTTTAGGAAAATCTGGTCGCTATTTTTGGACTCCAGACTTCTCCCCCATTTCAGATATAGACATATTGCATGGATTTGGAGCATAAAACTCCGTTAAACATTTGGACATCTTGGATATTGAAACGCCATCTTGGATATTCTGGTCGCCACTTTTAGCCTCCGGAGGGAGGAAGATATTCCTCACATCAAATATAGGGTGCCTGTACCAATTATGGCACTACCTAAGTAAAACTATTTGTACAAACATAACGAGAAGACCATCAATATGTTAAAAATAGTTTAGTGTCCATACCAGAGATACCATTTATACAGATTTATCTGTATTGTGCAGATTTTTGAGCATTTGTACAGGTTTCATTTTATATGAAATACAGATTTTTGAGCTAGAGGTCCTTTTTTTTATTTTTGTAGAAGACACAGATTTTTCATCCAAATTTTGTATGGGATACAGATTTTTGAAAATTGCGATACAGATTTAAAAAAATCATCTGGCATCCCAGGTCCAGGTGTGCCAATGATTGGAACCCTGTACCAGTTATGGATACATTTTTTAAACGTCAGTTCCTTTTCGCACTATTTGCATGCATTGCCATAAGCTGTAACTGGTACACTATGGCGAAAAAGGGTGTAAGAAAACCGGAATGTTAAGGAACATAATTTATTTCTACCATAATGTGGAGTTTACATGAGTGCAACCATCTTTTGTGCACGTGATCTGTTGTTCAGCAAATTTGTCTTGTTGGTTTTCATTGTTAAAGTGTATAAATCCTACCCTACCCGTATTGCATGGATTTAAAGCCTAAAACATCAATAAACAGTCACCATCTTGAGTTTGAAGCCACCATCTTGGATTTTAAACCGTCTTCTTTGATATTCTGGTCACCACTTTTGGACTTCGGGCATCTTCCCTGTTGGGAGCGTCGCCTCTGTACTGGCAAACACCTTTTGATAGCAGCATTTCATTTGTGCAGCTTCAATGCTGGAACATTTATTTATTATTATAAAGGATTAAACATTAATTACAATTATTCAACTTACATTTAATTGTTCCTAACAGTGCTAACTACACTTCCAACCGATGAACAGCTAAATCTACTGGCTGCCTTTTTTTACTATCGTATAGGCTCCTAGAGTATTGCCAGTTTTCCAAGAAAACCACCACAACATTCCTCATATCAAAAATACCAATATTGAATGGTTTTCGGGCCTAAAACTCCATTGAACAGCCGCCATATTTAATTAAGACCGCCATCTTGGATTAAGACCGCCATCTTGGATATTCTAGTCGTTATTTCTGTACTCTGGGCATCTTTGTCATACCAAATATACCCATATTGCATGGTTTTAAGGCGTAAGACTAAACAGCCGCCATTTTGATTTTTGGGTGGCCATCTTGAATTCTATATCGCAATCTTGGGTACTTTGGTCGCCATTTTTCGGACTCTGGACATCTTCCCTACACCATATATACTAATATTGCATGGTTTTGGAGCCTAAGCACCATTAAACAGACGCCATCTTGAATTTTGAGCCACCATCGTGGGTTTTAGACCGCCATCTTGGATATTCTGGTGGCCATTTTTGGAGTCTAGACATCTTCCCCATACAAATAATACCCATAATGTATGGGATATTCTGGTCGCCATTTTTGACCTCCGGACATCTCCATACCAAAAATACCCATATTACATGGGTTTGTGGCCTAAAACTCCATTAAGGAACCGTCATCATGATTAAAATGCAGCCAACTTGGATTTTAGACCGCCATGTTTGATATTCTGGTCGCCATTTTTGGACTCCAGACAACTTCCCCTTACCAAATATACCCCATAATGCACGGGTTCCCAACCGGTGGTCCACGGCCCCCTGGGGGGCCGTGAAGCCAGTACAGGGGGGCCGCGATGTAACACAAAAATTACAATTTTTTTCTATTTTGTGCAAATTATACCAATTTTTAATTTTGTATACCGCCAGCCACAATTCAAGGAACAAAATTTCAGTACAAAACGCCTTCAGAAGAAAAAAAATTTCGGCTGCGCCGCTATTTTCCAGCTACGACCCAAATTTAATATTCATGACATCATTATTTACGAAATGTTAGTGTCGAACAAAATACAACGTATCATTGATCGTCGAAAACCCATCCCACAGTAGATTTCTGGTTACATCACTGTATCCAAAAACAAATTGGTTTCGTTCATTTAATTCATATTTTTTCTATTTTCTAATTGGGCCCCAGATGTTCAGATGTTCAATTCTTAAAAGGGGTCGCCACCTGAAAAAGGTTGGGAACCCCTGCCATATTGCATGGTTTTGGAGCCTATAACACCATTTAACAGCCACAGTCTGGAATTTGAAGCCGCCATCTTGAATATTAGACTGCCATTTTGAATTTTTGGCTGACATCGTAGAATTTCTGGTTTCCAGTGTTATTTCTGCATAAAATTGGTCAGCCATGCTAAAGGTTACAAAAATCGCCGCAGTTTGACATGTTGAATGATGGGGCTTGGTTCAGTTTTATATACGGCCAGTTCTACCGGTGCTGGTCCGGATCACTCGAATGGCCATAACTCCGGAACACCTTCACCGATTCGGACCATTTATAATAGCAAACAACGCGGTTCTGGTTCTGGTTCGGTTCGAGGTTTAATCCGAAAAATCAAGCAATGGTAAGTGCCTTGAAGGTGAATGACCTTTTTGTACACAGACACACACACACACACACACACAAACACAAACACACACACACACACACACACACACACACACACACACACACACACACACACACACACACACACACACACACACACACACACACACACACACACACACACACACACACACACACACACACACACATATACACACACACACACACACACACACACACACACACACACACACACACACACACACACACACACACACACACACACACACACATATACACACACACACACACACACACACACACACACACACACACACACACACACACACACACACACACACACGAAGTTTGAAGAAATCCTTTGGGGATGAATGTTTTTATCCTTGTAGGATTATCTGAAGGAAAACTTTGTGAAATCTCTGGAGGAATCTTTGTAACGTAGCTTGGAAAAATCCCTGGAGAAAAAGATCAAATTCTCACGGGAATTTCCTAAAGGATTCTTATATGAATTGGAAAGAGGGCTTGAAAAAATCACCTAAGGAATCTTTGGACGATTTTCTACAGCAATTATTGGAGCAATTTCTGAAGGAATCCCTGCAGATACAATTGGTTGAATAAATTCCTGAAAAATCCTTGAAAGGACTTTTAGTAGAACCGTTTAAGGTGTTGAAAAAAGAACGCTTGAAGAAACTTGTAAAATAAATCTTGAAAGAATTCCTAAAGGATTCCATCGGAAAATTGATGAAGGGATCATGTGGAGTATTCCCAAAGGAATCGTTTCTGGAAATTCTAAATAAAAACTCATTGGGTAATGGACTCTTGGATGGAGTTCCCGAGGCAATTGCTGGAGCAACTTTCGAAGGAAATCTTGGAGGATTTTGTAAAGAAGTCCTCGGAGTAATTCCAAGATGAATCTTAAAACATATCCAAGAAAGGGTTCTTGAAGTTAGAACAAATTATTGATGAAATCGTTAGAAAAAAATTTAAGAAGCTTCTTAAAGGAAATCCCGACAAAATTAGTGTTCTCGATAAAAACAAATTTTGAAGGTATTAATAGAGAAAATTCTGAAGGAGACTTGGAAAAATACCTGAAGGGTTCATTGAATGAAGTCCAGTAGATTTTCTTGGAGGAATTTCTGTGAGAATTCTTAAATAATTCTTACATTGTTTTGTTTGAATTCCCGAAAACAATATGCAGGAGTAATTATACATGAAATATACATGAATCCTTGGGGTTAGGTTCCCGTGATACTTTAACCGATGGTTCATCATCCGGAGTGATTTTCGTAGTCCTCAGGACTGGGTGCTGCAGGTTTCGTGAACAGTAGTGCTTTTGGTGCCGGGTTCGGTTCGGTCAGTTTTCTGTATCGTGATTGAAAGCAGCCAGCCTATAGAGAAAAAGAAGTGTATTTTCACCGCTCGCCGCTGGTGAACCGTTTGGTGCTATGCCACCCAGACATTATTTTTCATTGGAGGGTTTCGTGGGTCTTCTAGTATGAAGTGATGAAGTGATCCACAGACTTTTGTGTTGGGTCAAATATGAAATCACGAGTGGTGTTTTTGGAGATTTTGATGGAGTCAGTGCAAAGATGCTGTGCGCGAGTTTTGCTTTGGCCAGACGAGATGCGTCTTCTCATAGAGACGGATCCACGTGTATCACTATCGGCCAGGATTTATAGATGGATCCGGTTATTAACATTGGGCCACAGGACGTCACAAGTTCCATTCCTCAAGCGGATTCACGGATGATTCGGTGAGAACGTTTCATGCTTTATTTTTCATTTTAACATTTATTCATACCACTACATACCTCATTTCATATTTGTATCTTAATCTCGGAGCGTTTGGTACGGTATGTCCACGCATCCTTCCTCCCCTGTAGATTCGAGAAGTGCTCCGATTTAAAATAAAATTTAATGTTCATTTAAATCGAATCATTTCAAAGAATCATCTTTGCGGTAAACACTGCGTAGTAGGCCTGGCCGCTTTGATGCTTGTGTCATATCTTCGATATGCTGCAATCATCAATATTGACAAGAAAAATAATCGGGCGTAATCTAACCTGATTATTTTCCAGGATGCTTTCTTGTACTGGCTGCGCATGTGTTAGATTAGATTAGATTAGATTAGATGAAATATACATGAATCCTTGCATGAAAATATTCCCTAAGGATTTCTTATGCTTAACTATTTGTAAAATTAGAAATGAAATATCTAACGGAATACATGGAGAATTGCTTGAAGAAATCATTTTATAAATTCTTAGAGAATACTTGACTGAATTCTGAACAAATCTTTTGAGAAATCGCTGAAGGATTTATTAGATGAACTAATAAAAATCCTGAACAAGTTTCGGGAGGAATTTCAAAAGACATCTTTGATGGAATACCTTTAGATTTTTGAATAAATCCTTGGTAGAACTGCTTAAGCCATCTCCGGGAAAATCCCAAAAGTTTTCCTTGGTACAATCCTTGGAGAAATTTTAAAGGAATGCTTTAGCCGCAGATCCTTAAGAAATTCTTAAATAATCTTTGAATAATTTTCAAGATTTTTTTTGGAATAAATTCTTTAGAAATCTTTGGTAAAATTCTCGTACTAATTCTTGCAACCGCTGAAAAATTTCCGGTATGAACAACATGGCTGAGGCCATGCATTAATGACTTGAAGGATGCATCTAAGCATTCTTAACCCTAGTTGTGCATTGGGGTCATTATGACCCCTAAACGTGCACAAGGTCAGCGAGGTGAACGCAAGCTAATGCACGAAGAAGGTTAAATCTATCCTGAAGAAGGTGACAAAACATTCCTAGGAGGAATTCCTTAAACAACTCCTACTCAAAACAAAGGTGTGAAGCTCTTATTGTTTTCTCCTTATTTTTATAAGTGAGTAAGAATGATAACAGAAATTACGGAATCAACCGGTGCCGTAATTGCTTTGTTTTCGAACAGGATGAATTTGGGATCGTTAGATTACTAAGGGCACGATGACCCTACCAGGAATCCTCAGAAAAAATTTCAAACGATTTTTTAGGAATTTCTGGAGGAATTCATTAAACTTAGAATGATTTTGTAAAAGGTTTTTTTTAAATATTATTACCGTGTTATTATTAACTTTTACTAATTCTACACTTTTTTCAAAAGGTTTCTCGAAAGACTTTTGAAAGATTTTTATCAAAAATTACAATAGCAATTTTAAAAGTGTTCCTAGATGAATAAAAGCAAGAATATCAGAGGCAACCTTTAGGAAACTCTAGAGTAGATGGATATTAAAGAATTATTTGGAGGAATTCCCAAAAGATTCTTGAAAAAATTCCTACAGATTGTTTAAGAATGCTTTATAGAAATATTCGGAGGAACTTTTAAATTATTATCCAGTGAACTCTTTGGAAAATTTCAGGGGGAAATCAAGGATGAATATCTTAGTCAAACCATGAAGAAACTCCTTGAAGAATAATTGTGGATTTTTTTTTTCTAAGAAAACGTTGGAGTATTCTAAGGAATACTCGGATTTCTTTTAAAGAAATCTTCAAAAGAACGCCGAGATGAGTGATGAATGCTTGAGGAAATGCCAAGATAACTCTTTGGGGAAATCTCTGAAATAATTATGAGAATGAATAAACGCGAAATTCTTGAAGAATCCTTGGTGGACGTTATGAACAAATGTTTCAAGAGATACTTGATGAAGCTTTTGCAAGAATCTTTTGAAGAACTCTGAGGTACATATGTTTAAAAACATCCTCGGAAACAATACAGTAAGAATTCCTGAAAGAATGCTTAGAGAAATGCTGAATGACATTGTTGCATTGAACACTTAAAAGATTCTTGAAGACAAACTATTCAACAAGAAAGATTTCTTAAAAAAATGGTAAAGTAATATTTGAAGGATAACTTGGGAAATTCCTAAATAAATTGTTAAAGATTTTTTTTAACATAATACTTAGAAGAAAGTCTTACGCTCATTGATGGAACTGTGGGATGTATACTTGTCGAAATCCCCGAATAAATTCATAAAAGAATACAAAAAATAATAACCGTCTATTCCCGTTGGTTTGACCGCATCTGAACACTTTTTAATCTGCACATCGTTTAACCCTCGAGCGATCGCGCTGTTCTATTTTGTACATCGCGTTAAAAAAAATCTCGCTTTTTGTATTCAGCATTAGCGTGGTGCTGACACAGGTAGTCAACCACGCGAGTTACGAAAGGTTAAATTAAAAATGGTTCAAACATTATTCTGCTCATAGAATGGGCTGGAATGGAATACAGAATCAAAACAAAACAGCAAAAAAGGTTACCATCAGTGTGTTTTTCGACGCCCAGAAGTACTAGAAGTTCAAATTAAAAATGAACACCGTCGGTTTGCATGAGGTGTCGTTCAAACCAACGGCGATATACGGTATAACCTTCCATCCATGTTATTCGAGATCGAGACGGTCTGAAAACGCACATATCTGATATATAATATGTCCTTTTTTAATAAAAACTGTTGAACAGTGAAAAATCTCAAATAACATTCTACAATATCCCATAAATCAATAAACTGATCTACAGGTACCGCCTAACCCCGTTGATTTGACCTTCTCTATCTAATCTAATCTGAACAGTTTTTAATTTGATCCCCGCTAGTCTGCACATCGTTCAAACTAAAAATTACTCAAACGTCATTCTACTTATGTAACGGGGTAAAACGGAACGCAAAATCAAAACAAAACAGCAAAAAGGGTTACCACCAGTGTGTTTTTCGATGCCCAGAAGTACTAGAAGTACAAATTGAAAAATAAACTCCGTTGGTTTGCATGAGTTGTCGTTCAAACCAACGGGGGTAGACGGTAGCAATGATTTGGATATGAAATAAGAAATAAAAAATAAAATATAATTGTAGAGGTGCTTTTTTTCTAATATTCTACTGACAATGTAGTCTCCGAAGCTAATCGCTCTCTAAGGTGCCTATTTCAACGCTCCATATCGCTCGAAGTTCACTCGGCGGCAAATTGGTTCGTTTTGTCCTGTCACTTTGCGTCCAGATAGGCTCAATCATTCCGCGCTGACACAACATAATCTGCCACTTTGAGTTCGCCATTTCGCAGTCAATCCAGCCACTTACTTAGCAGTCTATACCAGCAACCATAGGTACCTACACGACAGTTCTACGCCGTCAAGTCAACCTGTCCGAGCGATACAACTAAGCGACCGAGTTGAGAACTTCATAATGCAAACGACGCCCGCCGTCGTCGCCGCCACAAATTATCAATTGCGTTCGCGCTGCCCGGCCCGCTACTAAAAGGTATTCGTGCAAATGCGCAACTCTGACGCGTCTGTGTCGCAGTCAGTGGATGTCGTCGTCGCCGCCCGTTCGTTGGCAGGCGACAATCCATGAATGGCAAAACGGCCGCGGATAGGTCACTCACTGAATTGGCGCACCGCGCAGAGCAGTCAGTGGTCATATCCACACCACATACATATCTGGCGCAATTTTGTGGCGGCTGCGGAATGAAACAATCGTAAAATGTCGCCTTTTTGAGAGCAACCTGTGCGCGCAGAGTACCTAGTAGGTAGTGCCTGCCGTCCGATATAAGCAAATGGTGTTGTACTTTGCCCATTGGTGTACTTAGCGGCTTGCGTCAACCTACAGGAACATTGCTGCAGTTGTACCTAAGCTGTTTGCGGCTATTTACGCGATTTAACAGCATCTGGATATCTCTATGTGGGGTGTGGATATATTACACAAGTTTACAAAATAAAATGAAAGTCGTGAACTTCTGTCAACGACCAAAATTTTTGAAGCACAATTTAGTGCTGATTTCGAAACCGACCTTCAAGAAAATTAAAGTAGAACAGTTTTTGAGTTTTACCTCAATATCGAGTTTTGTAACTTTTCAAAATATGTAATTTACTAAAATTCAAATTTATTGCGTTTTGTTCAACCAATTTTAAATCTTTTTCCATAAATGAAAAGCTGAATACAATACCATTCGATCATCTGAATACAGATTTTGCGTCAGATTGATGAAATTCAAGATATTGGCGAGTTTTGGGGACCATCTTCTTAAATTTTAGCAAAATTCCCAAAAATTTTTGAAGAAATGTATTTTTTTTTTCAATAAGAAAAAAACAACTTAAAAATTCTTTCTCGACGTTTATTTGACATATCATATGTAGGCGAGTTACAGTAAAAATTTCAGCTCAATCGGAGCATTGATTACGAAGAATGAGATGTTTGAAGTGAGCGACTTTGCTTAAAAATAGAACAAAAATCGATTTCAAATCATCAACGTTGTATGGGAAGTCGAAAAATTTTCCGCTCTACTGTATTTTTTTTCCTTTGCGTTTTTGAATTCAGGGCATGATTCTACACCAAAAATGATCATCAGCTTACCGAGTTCAAAAATGCTGTAAACTAGTGTTATCAATCCCTGTCAGAAAAGCGACACGTTGATCAGTGTCATGTGCTAGAGATGAAATCGAGTAGCATTATGGATTAGATGGATTACGATGGATTTACAGTTTTATTATAGGTTTAAAACAGAAAACAGAATAACAGAATAACAGAATAACAGAATAACAGAATAACAGAATAACAGAATAACAGAATAACAGAATAACAGAATAACAGAATAACAGAATAACAGAATAACAGAATAACAGAATAACAGAATAACAGAATAACAGAATAACAGAATAACAGAATAACAGAATAACAGAATAACAGAATAACAGAATAACAGAATAACAGAATAACAGAATAACAGAATAACAGAATAACAGAATAACAGAATAACAGAATAACAGAATAACAGAATAACAGAATAACAGAATAACAGAATAACAGAATAACAGAATAACAGAATAACAGAATAACAGAATAACAGAATAACAGAATAACAGAATAACAGAATAACAGAATAACAGAATAACAGAATAACAGAATAACAGAATAACAGAATAACAGAATAACAGAATAACAGAATAACAGAATAACAGAATAACAGAATAACAGAATAACAGAATAACAGAATAACAGAATAACAGAATAACAGAATAACAGAATAACAGAATAACAGAATAACAGAATAACAGAATAACAGAATAACAGAATAACAGAATAACAGAATAACAGAATAACAGAATAACAGAATAACAGAATAACAGAATAACAGAATAACAGAATAACAGAATAACAGAATAACAGAATAACAGAATAACAGAATAACAGAATAACAGAATAACAGAATAACAGAATAACAGAATAACAGAATAACAGAATAACAGAATAACAGAATAACAGAATAACAGAATAACAGAATAACAGAATAACAGAATAACAGAATAACAGAATAACAGAATAACAGAATAACAGAATAACAGAATAACAGAATAACAGAATAACAGAATAACAGAATAACAGAATAACAGAATAACAGAATAACAGAATAACAGAATAACAGAATAACAGAATAACAGAATAACAGAATAACAGAATAACAGAATAACAGAATAACAGAATAACAGAATAACAGAATAACAGAATAACAGAATAACAGAATAACAGAATAACAAAATAACAGAATAACAGAATAACAGAATAACAGAATAATAACAGATTAACAGAATAACATAAAAACTTAATATCAGCGGTATTGGTGTTCCTCGATTTGAGTACCCAGTCGTAATCTGTCTAAGTAAAATAAAACTCAAAAGTTACTTAAATACTTCTAAATTTCTTAAATAAAACCCCTTGATTCTTTCAAGAATTCTATAGAAAAACCTTAAAAATATTTTCAAAAACTATAGACAGAAAAAACGAACAAATTTAGCGGGAATTAATCACAACATATCTTGCCAGTAGACAAATTGTGACAAAAATCAAATTAAGAGATGGTTCTTGCACTACTTTTTTTCTTGTAGTTTTTTGTGGTCTTCATGAAACCCATTTGAAAACGCACTGAAGCCCCGTGATATGCACCTATCAAACCATCTGAAAATCCCTCTGCAGCTTTCCTACAAACTCATGGGAATTCTACAGAAATTCCCCTGAAATCCTTCTGAAGCCCCTCGGAATCCTCTTTAAACTTCGAAAACAAGCCTTTGAAACGTTTGTGGAATCCTGCGGACCCCCTGAAACCTTTTTCATGTAGGGTTTATGTTACTCTCTTAATATCTCCGTATCGCTCTCCCTCTTCAAACTTCCCAAACTCATTGCAACAGTAAGCTGATTTCTTTTTTTTTTCACTTGCATGTTTGAAAGCAAACCTTGTACCTTTCACCCGGCTTTAGCTTATTTCAGACGTTGGCTTTGAGTTGAGCTCTGAGACGTGCAGCTAATGATTGATTATTGGCCTGCATAACGTATCGAAGGCGCCGTGGCTTAGTTGGTTAAAGCGCCTGTCTAGTAAACAGGAGATCGTGAGTTCGAATCTCGCCGGAGCCTATCGTAGAGATCTTTTTTTGAAAAACCTTTATCAAGAATGTTCTGAATCAACTAGACTTTGGCAATCGTTTGACTCATATGTCTGTATATATACATTATTGGAATGGTATGGATGAAGGATAGATACCGTACGTATCTCATTGTGTGCCAAAAATCAAGTTATTAGGTGTAAAAACGACTTAGTTATAGCAAAAATTGTCCAAAATAGCTACACCTACCCAAATTGTACAAAACCCTATTATTCCTAATGAGTTTTGTACTTGTATTCAAGTCAGATAACCCATTAAATACCTATTGTTATCTATATATATAAAAATGCAGTGGCATACGTGGGACCGCGCATAACTTGCGAACGGAAGGACCGATTTTGATCGTCTTAGTTTTGTTCTGTTAGTTTTCACCCAAGGAAGGTTTATGAGGCAAAAACATGGAAAAAGAGAGTTTTTTTAATCCATTTCCATACATTATGACCGGGGACTTCATCTTGGGTAGAAACATGAAACGTAAAAAAACGCAGTAGCAAGACAAAGTTTGCCGGGTACAGCTAGTTTTTTTATAATATTGTTATAATCATGACTCCTTATGAACTTCTGGCCAGTATAAATTCGTGCAATAATCCATTGCAATTAATCATTATTTGATACATAAGTAAGTCAAGTGTCTAAAATAATTCTCTCCGTGACAATGATCCGTTAAGAGATCATTGCCGTGACCAGGATTCGAACCTGGGTTACTACGGCCACAACGTAGGGTCCTAACCACTAGACGATCACGGCTATAGAGAATGATGAGTGTGGCATCGCAACAGCTCATGGGCATGGGTTATGGGTCATATTTTGGACACTTTTCGTTATAGAAAGTGAGATCAAATGGTCCTACATCCTATTTAGAAGTAACGAGCATGATAACGTGAAGGACAATATCAATCGATGCAATAAACGTTTGTAATCAAATAGGACAAATAGCAGAGTAGAATTATTGTTGTTACTGTGACAAAAATATTATCCTCTTTGATAATTATCCTGGAGGTGGTAATAAAACTTGGAACTGAGTTACAAGTTTTGAATTAGTAGAGCGTACTGTTGAAGAGAAAGAATATGGCTTTTTACTTCTATGATATTTAAACACCTTCAAACAGCATAAAAAATTCAACACCAAACATCCTCAGAATAAAACTCTATCCCTTAATCTACTATATCTCAGCGCCCCGCGCCAAAATCATCAACTTCATCAAGATCAATCTCTAATTGCCCCGACGGAAATCTCCTACGACATTATTCAAATCATTTATCTCCTAAATAAACACCATCAACCAGTCAGCAGTTGGTCGGCCGGCAGTCAGTGCACATGTCAGAACACATGTGTTCCCCCCATTCATCACATGGCAAATCACAATATATTCAAATATTTTTCCTCTACAACACGCGCGCGCGCTCGCGACCCGCTGCTGCTAGAAGCACCAAGCAGGCGGCCACCAGCCGAGCGAGCTTTGACCATTGACTCGCTTCGCCATTCATCATTCTTGGTCGACAACGACGACGCACCACCCCGATTGGAGGAGCTCGCGGCTCTAAACTAGGTGGACTTTCCTTCCTTCCTTGCCCTGGTGTCGATGGTAGGTGCGTATTAGAAGATCAACGGGTGTATTCTATATCGTTTGTTGTTTGTTATATAACAAGTTTAATAGTTTTATTTATTTATTATGTGTAGGATTGATCTATGATCTTGTAGTATTTAGTTTGATTTTTGCGTCGATGCGCCGTTTCTAATTTTATTTTTACAAACTAGTTTATTAATATTATTATTGTTATATATAATATTATTTATTGTTAAAGTTATTGTTGAAATTAATTGAAACTTGACACACAAGACTTAAATGTCTAAAATATTTCTCTCCGTGACAATGATCCGTTAGTTAGAGATCATTGCCGTGACCAGGATTCGAACCTGGGTTACTACGGCCACAACGTAGGGTCCTAACCACTAGACGATCACGGCTATAGAGAACGATGAAATTGACATCGCAACAGCTCAAGTGATAACGTTATCATAATTAGCCCAAAGCGACTGATAAGAGACTAAGAGTTAAAATAATATTGCTGAACCTTGCACTATATCAATTTGATGCATTTACAAAAAAAAAGTACCAATCAAAGGCATAACAATAATCTAAGGTAATCGCAAATCAGTTTCCATGTCGAGCACAATTATAAAAACCTAATCAATTAGACATCGAACAAAAGTCCATCCATGTCAATTACAACCATTCGACATTGTGCATAAAAAAAAATCCTGCGTCGGCCGGGAATCGAACCCGGATCAACTGCTTGGAAGGCAACTATGCTGACCATTACACCACCGACGCAGATGATGTTCAATCTAAACATGTATTTTGACAACCGAAAATCATTCAGATTTTATTTGATGATAAATTTTACAGTGTATTGTCAGGAAACAATTCACCGCTGAAGAACAGTATCGAAAAAGCGCATGTTTCAGTGACAAACTTAACATAGGGTAATTGATCCGATCATGGAGGAGTTAAGCACTGGGTTCATGCTTAAACCACAATTGTATCGCCCCAAGCAAACTTTTTACATGGATTGAATTGAAAATAATAAAATCCATCCTTAATCTACGGGAAAATAACGAAATATTGCCACTTTGGTGTTGTTATGAGCATTTTATTCGTTTTTATCTGAAAGAACATTGTGTTCCTAATGTTGCGGTATTTGTTCCTAATGTGTTGCGGTATTTGTTCCTATTGTTGCGGTATCCCATTGAAATCATATGGGATACCGCAACATTAGGAACACTACCGCAACAATAGGAACACAGCAGCAAACACATTATGGAAAATATTTTTTTGAAATAGGTTTTTGGGCAAATCTTAAGCAAACAAATGGTGCAGTCTCATAATTTAAGCACCATACATCTATTAAAAATACCTTTTGGTTACATTTCAGTCGAAAAAGTGCTCAATTGCCATTACCGCAACATTAGGTACTACCACAACGATGGGAACAAATACCCTAGCTGTCGGTTGCCGATGAGGCTCGCTCGAGACACTAGCCTGAAAAAAAATCGCACAGCAATACAAACAACCAAACGACCCAGTCAAAAGAGACATGAATGTACACTGAATTCTTTTTTTACACGACTTTTTTTTACGCGATTTTATTTTGCACGACTTTTTTTACGCGATTTTCTCGAAGTTACGCGACTTTTTTTACGCGATTTTGATTATTTGCGGGGGGCAAATCGCGTAAAAAAAATTTCCTTTGGATTTTTTTTGCGCGATTTCTCGAAGTTACGCGAACTTTTCTTACACGATCTTTTTTTGCGCGAACGCATCCATCGCGTAAAAACAGAATTTAGTAGGCATTACCGAGGCGCTTTAGCTGTTGACAATGTGCGAGTGTCTCGTCTCGGTAAGCGACGGCGAAATGAAGGTTAAATTGATAATAAAATTATGACAAATAGGGTTTAGCGTCCAAGATCAACGAACGTCTGCCTGCGTCAAAGGGTTCATTCAAATATTACGTAACGCAAAGTTTGACAATTTTTGACCCCTCCCTCCCCCACGTAACAACTTTTGTATGGGAAATTTTGAAATTTTGTATGAAGCGTAACACAGTGCTAGACCCCCTCCCTCCCCCATCAGCGTTACGTAATATTTGAACGAACCCAAACTTGGTGGGTGCGAGACGTTTGACATGTGGCTGTATGTCCGAAAAAAGTATTTGCAAGCGTCAAAGTTCCATAAACTACAGGAACACATATTATATTATAACAACTGGAATTAGCAAATTAAAAACCGTTCTGGAGTTTTATGATTCGACTGTCGTTATAGGTATAGTTGTCCCATGTTGAAATCTTGAAACTGACAAAAACGCCAAAAAAGATTCAAAACATGTTTACTTTTTGGTGTGGCGCAATAAATTGATTTTGAGTTTTCCTAGGATATTTGGTATTGAGAAATCACTTGAACTTTCATTTCCTGAATCAAAATTTTTTACGCATCATATATTGCGAAGATTCCACCTGTTTAGACTCCTGCGCGAAAATTAGTTGCGTGGATTTTTCTTGCGTGGGCCCACAGATATTAAAGCAGACCGCGTCCTGGTGAATATTTTACGCTGTGTTGTTAGGTACACATTTGGTGATAGTTTTGCATTGTAAACAAATATTTATAACGCACCTACGCTGAAAATGAGCCTAACCATTTATTTGCGTCGGAATCTATAAATCTTCACAACGGGCAATAATGGGGATTCCATGAGGGATTCACTTATCCTTTGCGTCGCACAGTAGTTACATTTGTTCAGAGAAGTGGTCATAAATCATTTTCATCATTTTTTGAAGGGCAGAATCAATAATAATGACCAGAAATAGCATGTTATGACTAACACAAAATATTCTAGTGCGTTTTCATGAACATCACCTGAAAATATTATCTTTGGACATTTTTATTTATGATAATGAGAATATCATTAAGAAAGCTTTACTTTGCACAGAAATCAGTAATGATTTTTTTTAATTATTATGAAGAGTGGATCGAATTATATCAGTTTCCGCTAAGTATAACAAATTAAAAGATGCATCACACGACAGTATCATAATATTTTTTTGTGAATATGTAGTATTAGTATTATCATTGTAATTATGATTTTATTAGTAGGTTTCATTTCTGCAGTAATAGTAAGATTTTTCCTCAGAAATAAGGTAGTTCTCACTGTCGAAATACAGACAAATCATCACAAATCGTATTAGTAGGTGTGACTACAGTATCAAATAACCAATAGGACGTAGTGGCTTGCCCCAACAGCGGGGTAGAAAAAAAAACAATAGTAATTCTTTAGAAACAATAGTACAATAATGAAATAGACTGGCCCAAATACAAAAATGACGAAAAATTCCACGGGGCACCCTCTAGAATTGTGCCTTTGGATGAGAAGAGCAATCTGTGAAAATTTCAGCTGAATCGGTTTATAACTGAGCTGGCGCAAATGAGTTGAAGGTTTGTATGGGATCCTCAATCCAAATATATGGGAAATTGGATGACCTTCAGTCTCTCATTGAGAACGCTGGTTGAAAGAGTTTGATTTGGCTCATAATTGAAAGAATGGTAGTTGACACCCTAAGGAACAACTTTGTAGAAGACCATATAATGATAAAACTTAATTTAGTTGCGGTTTCAGCTAACGAAAGCAGGATGAGGACATCTTCCCCTGTTTACTCTCGGTTTTTACATGCAGCACGTGTTTGCTGTTCGAAACTTGCGCTCAACATCATAGGCGGCTATGTTATCCTTCATTTCAATTGCTCACGCACGTGGGCGGGTATCGAAACAATGAAGAATTCGAAAAAGATTTTTCTTAAGGGCCTAACTGACTTGATCGATTTCTCTTCGTCGACTCCTTCTTTCGCTAATAACTTGATCAAAACAAACAAAATCATTATTCTTTTTGTTTCATCTCCGTCTGGAAAGAATCTTTGTCGCCGCCAAAATGCACCCATGACGAAGCTCAATCATAAATAGTCGACTAGCAACTTTTTCGTCGTTCTCTTTGTTCCGAAACAGCCGACGACGGGCCATGCGAACGCCACATGTGCACATGTCTGCGCACCGCGATAGCGCTGTTGGTAAGAGAGAGAGGTTCATTGTTTGATCTTGCATTCAAATCTCTGTCTATTTTTGTCCTGCGACTGGCAAACATGAAATGGGGGAATAGGGAAACTGGCAATACGTAGAACCAGTAAAGCTTCTATCGTCCTTCACTGCAAGTGCTGTGATAGCCTCATTGGTAAAGGCGACTGAAAATTTACGATAGCAGAATTGGAGGTTCAACTCCCGTCCATGTTGGTAAGTTTTATAATGAATTCGATTTTTTTTATGTGACCTATTATTTTCTAAAAATAGAATAACACACTTAAAATAATTACCCAAAAATGAGTAAAAAAAGTTAGTTTTTATCCTAATTTTGCTTTCGGAATGTTATCAATAACTCTTTAACATCAAAATTTGTTATTGAAATATTTCCCAAATTCACTGTTATTAAGTTGTTATTGCCACTAACAAAACATGATATTAAATTGATTTTTCAGGAACAAATTTTTGTTATGTGACTTGTTATTTTGCCGCTTATGACAGACAAATTTATAACTCAATATGTTATGTTAATAACATGAAAATTACTAATTCTATTATGCAGTTATTTTGCCAAAATAACGCATTTTGTTATGCTGTTGTTATTCTCTTCTGCTCGGGATGGCTCGTCACAAAATCCCAGACTCCCCCTCCCTCTAAACTGCTACGTCATTTATGGACAATATATTTCAAAAGAACGTATTTACTCCTTCTTCTTCCAGCACTACAGTTTTAAGTACTGGATGGATTTCGTGGAAATTTTGTCAATGTTATCAGTAAATGTAAAATTTCTTATCAAATTTGACTATTACAAATATATGTTTTGACGAGGCAAAATGAGAATGGTTGTTATGCAATTGCTCATACTTCAAGCCATGCCACCAGAACTGTATTTTTTTCATAATTAGAAAGAAAGCATTTACAAAGTTTGATTTCTATCAAAATATTCCTCAATTATTGTAAAAAATTGAAACATCTCCTGTAGAAAATTTAGGCATTTATGTAGGTACGCATTTCGGACAGTTACAGAAAGAACTTTGTAGTTTTCAATACATATTTTAATAAAAATAACGAATATTTAACTTCCAATACATCCCGCTAACTTGTATGAATTTATTGATTGATTGATTTGTCTTTATTAAAGAGACTTTCAGCCCTTGGCCTTCTATGAAGATATTTGCAGCTACAACCTTCACAGATTGATTCTTCTACTCTAGGATAGGATGTGACAACAGAAATTCGCCTGCCTTGTTATTTTTTCGTTCGATTTCGTCGACGATGGAAATCCAGTGCTGCCACTTTTCTTTATTCCAAGTCTTTCAAACGATATAAATTTAACGATTGAAATTTGGATGCATATTTCGCACCGTAAATTACTAATTGCATCTAGAATAGCATAATTTGCAAGTAAAATTGTATTCTAACGAAAGGTTCTCTCGTTTATATTGAAATATATTAAAAATTCAATTGATTTCGCACCAAATCAATGGTATTTATCAATTTTCAGACATAGGCGCCTCTTTTGGATGTTTTACGTTTGAATGCTGACATTTTCAAGCAGTCTTGCGAATAATCGCGACCATCGCGAGACAATCACTTGAACCGCTTTCTGGAGTCACCCTTCCCAAGGTGATACGAACCAGCAAGCATGTCACGCCTGGAATGACAAACATGTTGTGGTTTCCACCCTTCCTTCGCAGCTTTGCAGCGATAGCAGTTGCTGAGTATGCTTCAGGTGGGTTGCGAGGGAATCAATCTCTCTGAGCAACGATGCATAACGAGCGAAGTGAGAGCGTTTGCCGTAGCCGGAGCGAACTGCGTGGTGCGCTCAATGTGTGCGTTTAAACTGAGCTATGCAAAACGAATAGGATTCATGACGTAGTACCGTGCTTGTGATAATACACATGCATAGTTTTACATGCTGTTGCGCGTGCATCTGCTTGAGGCGACGGAGAGAGTCATGACACTCACAAGAGCCGTATCCAAGTCAGGATGATTGTAGCAAAACAAGGGTGACCGGGTGACTTTGATGGGATTCTGCCTTTTCTGGTGTTAGCGACTGTAGAGAGAGCGAATCAGAAACCGCAGAGACAGGGTGATACAAGTTTGGTGTTTATCAGCTTTTTTGTGATTTGTACGCTGATGCTTCGTGACACTGTTTTCAAGTCGATAAAACATGAATAGAAAAATATAATGATTTTGAATATTGGTATCAATTTCGACCAATGAGCGACTGGTCTCCGTTTGACAGCAAAATGGTCTCAAATCGGCTGACTACGTGACGCATCCTATCCTAGCTTCTACTCAAATCTGATCATTTGATAGTTAACGATTAATTAAATGTGGTTAAGAGCATATTTGAAATGTTACATGAATTTTTATTATGTGTATATTTTATATTCAATGTTCAATGTTCAAACTTTTGAATTTTGAACACAAACCTCACAATCTACATTTGTGGCATGGGCAAAATTTCAAAAAAATCGATGCACTACCAACAATGCTATAGTCGAATCATGTATTGGAACTGAACGTAATTTTAGCCCCTCAGACAGAAAATAGTCAGCACCATTTATTTTTTCGATTGTACTATTGAAAGTACCATACCAATTATCATTAAATTTCGCAGGCATATTAAACACGTAATCAACTACCTTCTGTGAAAATTTCATGAAAATTGGCAGAGAAATTCAAAAGTTATGAATAGACAAACTTTGCACATGAAAAACACGAAAAATGTTCACTAACATTCACCCCTATCAACACCAGTAGCTTTCAAACCAATTGATAAAAGTTGATGAAATTTTTCAAGAAAGTGTCTCTATTAACTAGTATCATAACTGCTACCGAAATTTCAAAGTAATCATCACAGAATTTTGAACTGTAGCGTAAAAGAACCATCTATTATTCGAATGAAAATTGGTCATGTTTGTACAAAATTCTTAAAAGCACGTCTGTTTGTTTTTCATCCACAGTTAAAAGTAATGCATCGATTTTTATGAAATTTGTCACAAATAATAAACATACACCAAAGAGTTCTCAGACAATTATTTGGACAAGTTTACCTATTCATTGCAGAGCTACAGCTGTACTTCTGTGTCCCGATTATTGCGGATTCAAGCTTTAGATTACACCGGTTGGTCAAGTTGGATGACCAGTTCCGGATTTATACGGAAACCGAATGGGGTACGTGCCTCAAGAATGTGTGAGTTAGTGAGTGAGTCAGTTACATACTAAGAAAGCTAAAGACAGAGCATAGGACAGAGAATTGATCCATTAATTTGAGTGTGCTAGTAAGATCATTGTTGATTTGATACACGCCTAAACCACGCAGCACTAAAGTGCATAATTTCCCGACTACACCAAAAACGTGTAACCCTTACACATGCACAAAATCAGCTCCTGTGTCCACAAAATCGTAAAATTCGCAAATTTTTTGTACGGCAATCTAGCTAGGTTTACTAGTGACCTTGGTAAACAAAAATATTTCGACATTTCGCATCTAGGAGAGTGTAAGAGCTGTTTTTGTGAATGTGTAAGGGTTACACATTTTTGGTTTAGTCTGGAAATTATACACTTATGAAATTATGATAAGTTGACAAATGAGTGGATTAATAGCATAGTGAGTGAGTAAGTGAGTGAATAAGAATGCCCAGGTAACCACTAAGCATTTGAATAAGCCGTGTATCGGCCCGTATTTTGCATTTAAACTGCTTGCTGCCCTACATAAGCAGTTCGAATGCATAGCTGCCTTGAGTTAGCATAAGCTATGCTGCTCAAAAGCTTTCGGCTGTTAATAAGCATTTCAACTGCTTGAAGTGGTTTCACTTGGGAGCATACAGAATGCTTTTCAACTGCTCTTTAAATGCTAGGAGCAAAAAGGTTGGGAGATATGTTACGCATTTGGCAACACATTTTGTCTCTCTCTTACAGAGCCTATGCTTCTGTTTACAAATTTGTGCATCTTATTTGTTTCTTCATTTTCCCCTACTCATCCAAACGCACCAAATAAAACATTACTGCAGCTGGATTGGATTGGGAACTTGTCCATAAAAAAATCACCAGTTATTAATCATTTCGTCGGAAAATATGTGCCGAATAGGTGGATGCTTTGGTGGATCATAGGATTGTTTGAAAGAGGGAAGAAACAATCTTATTCCACAGATATTTAAAAGAAGGGATCGTAATACTCTACCACAATGAAATATCTCAATGAAAACAAGTTTTGGATGTTGAATCTGAAGCTGTTATCCAATCATTCTTTATATTGGCGATTCAATCAACGCACGCCACCGGGACAGCCTTAGCATCGTGGATCAGGAGCAACAGAATCCGAAGCAGATATGATTAATCAATCTCTGGATCGTAAGTTCAAACCTACATCACTAAAAAAAATCAGCAAAAAAGTACCACCTATGGAATACTACACGGCTGGAATATGGAAGGACGATGAAGCGGGGAAGCAGGCTGAGAGAACGAGAAGCAGACGTCAATCTATTTTTGTTTTTTTTTTTGCTCGACGAGGCGTTACGCTTCTTTGACATTTCGTCACGACGTTCCTGAAGGGATAGCACTAAGACAGCCCGTTATTTTGCCAAAACCTGCTGTGAGGCAGCACTATAGGCGCATATACGGCTAATTAGCATTTAACGCCTTGTCGTAAAGGCTACTATAATGCTGAAGGAATGCTATTTTAAATGCTTACTGGTTACTTGGGTGATCATGTGTGAACTAGTAAATCTATGAGTTTTTGTTTGTGAGTTTGTGAGATAGTGAGTTTGAATGTTAGTAAGTATTAGTTGGTGAGTGGAAGCCAAGTGAACATTCCCGTGTATTAGTGAGTGGAGCAGTGAATTAAAAAGTTAATGAGTGAGTGAGCTAGTGAGTTAGTGAATCAGTGAGTAAGTGAGCATGCTAGTGAGTGAATAAGAGGTTAAAGTAGTGATGTAGTGAGGAAGTGAATAAGTTAGCGAGTAAGTGAGCGATACAATGAGTTGGTGAGTGATGTGGTGAGTTGATGAGTAATTTAGTGTATAAGTGGGTGCTGCAGTTAGTTGACAAGTATATGAGTGAGTTAGCGAGTAAGTGAGTTTGTGAAATAGTAAATGAGTGAGGGTTAGTAAATGAATGTATGAATAAAAAAGTCAGTAAGTGAATGACTAAGACTGAGCCCACTTATGGGCTCCATCATGCGTGCTAACGTAAAGTAGAGCCTCGAACAGAGAAGTGAATCGCACCGGTCGCTGCTAAGTAGCGCTAGTAGTAGGACTCGAAAATGGCAAGATTACGTACGGTACGTAACAGGTCTTGACATTTAAAGATACGCCAACAGCGGCTCTAAACATCTACCCAGCAGAGAGCGAGAAGAATGAGCAAGGAATAGAGAAAATGGAAGAAAATGAATAAGAAGATGTGTTGCGGAGTGTTCCAGTCGCATTGTTATGATTTTATTATGTTGCTATGAAGATGATGAGAATATTTGTTTTACTTTTTATAATTGTGGACTGTTATTACATAAGAAGTTATAGTGTATCACGGATAAATAGACATAATTATGCTTTCAAACGTAGTTATGTCATTATTTCTCAAACAATATGAAATTTGGATTGAGGTCGCATCAATTATTGTGACGTTTATTTCACTCAACAATAAGTTTAACTAAAATCAATTTCAATGTCGTCTAAGTTTAGCTTTCCATTAGATAAAAACATCAAAACGCGCCTATCTAGTGAGTAGGAGTCGTGAGTTCGAGTAACTTTTTCGCAAATTCCACTCTAATTTGTCCATTTCTCACTCACGCCGTAACATATTAATAAAGTCTAGCTTTTGGAGTTAAATAAAACTTCCACTAGCCTGGTTAAGCCGCAAATATCGATAATAAATTGATTATCACACGTGAAGTTGTTAGTAACAAATAATCCTTTCATTCATTTGGTTAAGGCTTTGTCCACAAAACGACGTTATTCTCGTTCATAATATTGTTTTGCGAGGCTTTACGAGCATTCCAAATCTATTTGCAAAATATAACAGTCTATGCACATTGTGTAATTTATAATTTTACTAATAATTTAAATAAATATGTTTTGTGGGAAAATTACAACCCAAAAATAACTCTTGGTGTATTTTCAAAGTAGTTGACTCTGATAGCTTTCTCAGTGCTTGGTGTTTCAGAAAAAATATCTAAGTTAGCTAACCTTGTATAAATTTCGAATCTTTCTTTGTTTTATTTTAGTTTACGTATAAGTCCGTGACCGATCATTACTTTACACATATGGAAACGAACGACCGGTGCGAAAATGGATGGATAACGGAAATCAAACTCTTCAACGACGATCTGTTGCGTGTGTACTACGGAGCCCACGGGTGGGCTTAGCCTTAATGAATGATGTAGTGAGTTAACAAGTGAGTGAGTAAGTGAGTTACTAAGTGCTTGAGTGAGTGAGCTTGTTAGTACATGAGCATATTAGTAAGTGATTGAGTGAGTGGGTCATGTAGTAAGCTGATATATTGGTTAGTGAGTGAGTTGGAGAGCGAGTTAGTGAGCCAGTGAGTCGGTGAGTTAGTGAGTGGTTGCGCTGGTGAATTCATGAGTAAATTATCCTATTAGTGAATGCATGCATGAATGCAAATGAGTGAGCTACTGAGTGAGTGAGTAAGTTAGTGAGTGATATAATGTGTTGATACGGTAATGAGTGAGTGGGTTTATAGGTGAGTAATCGGATGAGTGACGGAACAAGTAAGTGAGTGAGGCTATCAGTGACTAAGTGAATGTGTGAGCAAATACGTGAACCAGTGAGTGCAATCGTAAGTAAGCGTATTTTCGAAAAAAAATGATAGGTAGAATATTCCACAACAGGGTAATGATCCACATACCAACCAATGCAATGTTGCGGTAGCTAGTATAACTTGGATCCAAGCATTAAATCTTCGAATCCGACATAGTGTTTTTTGTAGACAACAATTAAATTGTGCAGCATAAAAACACTGTCTGCTGTGATCTATGACAGCGTGGATGCCATTCGTTCAAATGCTTTGCCCCTGTAGCTGGCACCGATAACATTGTGTTGGTTGGCATGAATATACCATTTTCCTAGCATAGGATCTGTCAATAATTATCTTCTTCTTCTCCATCTTCTTTTTCTTCTTCTGGACCGACCGGGAGTCGAACCCGTCGCCCTCAGCATTATGGTCATAATCAAATTAAATAATTACCGATTTTTGCGGCTTAACCAGCCGAGGGGAAGATTTACTGATGGTCATGCTGAAAAGCCACACCTTTACAGCGGTGGCTTTAACGGTCCTACATTAAATCAAATTACTCACTGTTCAACTAACTCACTCACAAAATCGCACCAACCATGTAATTTAATCTTTAAATCACTCACTCGACTGGTAACTTATCAATTCATTCACTTACCAACTCACTTATCAGTTAGCTCATTTAATTCTTACATCACTTATTCATCAATTCTCTCTCATCAACTCACTTACATATATTCACTCACAAACGAATTCACTCGCCAATTCACACATTTTTTTAACTTTCTATAAGGTCGAGTAACCTAGCTTAGTAGGACAGAACTGCAAATCCTTTATCAGTATGATAATTGCAATAATGTACGTGTTTTACTTCTCTAGGTGTTATTTACTGAATGAATGTAGCGACGCGTTCCCACATTATGTCCAAAAGGCAATTAAAAGTGAATGTACCTCAAATTTTGACCGTGCTCTATAACTTTGTCTATAAATTATTGTAATATTGGATAAAATGATGTTTGCAGCATCTCTTTGGGAAAATATCATATATTCGATGATAAAATATTTAAGTTGCACAGATTTTGAAACAAGAAGTGCAAACCTACGATCCTAGAGAATAACATTTGAGATATATTATTAGCTTTCATTGGCCAGAGTGATTTCTCGTGGCCCTATATGTAACTATTACCCTGAACTTCGGTCCTTTCACTACGAAATGCTTCAAAATGAGCCTCCCCAGAAAAGCTACCAAAAGGAGGCTGCCGTCTCTAACACAACATGCATGCAACGAGAGAGATATGTTGTTGCAATTGTTTTTTGATTGCCGCATTTTCGCTGCTTAGCTAGGGTGGTTCCCATCGATTACTTTGTATCTTAATCGACATTAATAGGAACACAAAAGCCAGTTCGGGGCTTGGGAATGATACGTTTTGCAAAGTGGACCTTGAAAGTGGAGTTTGCTTTCCTCCCAAAACCCCCCACTGATGGAACATGCCTTTGTTCTGCCTGACAGGCAACGTGGAAAACCCGAGAGCGATCTGCTCGGTAGCATCAACATATCGAAACCGGCGAGGCACAGAACAACTTTCATCATTCCACCAACTAACACAACAACGGGTGCTTTGGCTCCCCATCCCCTCAGCCTCGCAGTCTCCACAACGGAAAGCGAAAGGCTATCCCTCTGATACGACCAGCTATAGTTGCAGCAGCAGCAGTGGCAAACTCGGTCGTCGTGGGTCAGAGGACTGCCAAGCTGCCAAAGAGTAAATAGACTCGGTGTGCGCTTCGATAGAATGTGTTTCCCAGCAGCAACAACCAGAAGCTGTCGGAGTAAATCCCTCTCGTTCCACTGCTGCTGCGGGTTCTCGATGATATTCCTAGTCAGAGTCGCTTGCAGTTTGCAGTGAGAAAAGTTGCATCGTTTGAGGGTAGGATGCAATGCAGCTACAGCAGCATCCAACCAACAGACCATGGTTCAAAATGGTATTTAAGCAATGGAATGTGCATATTCTGCCCTTCTAGTTGCTTGCTGCTGGGGTTGGATTTGCCCTTGCTCTCTATCCAGCAGAGGACGACCGACCAATCTCCATGCAATGGCGGTATAGCTACCGAACGTAGATCCTGAACTGAACTCAATCTAGCAATGGTTCCCTCCGCACTCTGTTACAGACAGTCGACGATCGAAGCGAAGAAGAGACAGACGGTCGGTCGGAACGAGATTCGGTGGAATGACCTAGCCCTGCTGGTGCTGATTTTGCTGTTGCTACATTATACTGACTGACACGATGACGACGACGACCGACCAACCGACCGATGATTGCTTTCACGTTAAATGAAATTTTCGTCTCTGGGTTGGATCTTTTTGCCATCTATCTTTCGCTCTGGACTGGTAGGTGGCTGTGTGGAGGATGTCCTACCTACGGTTCTTCACCACCCATCCGGCAGGTCGAGTCGGTGTCGGAGGGTGGTTTAATTTGGGGTAAAGTTAGTTAAACTTGTTGAAGGGACCTGCACGAGGAGCTGCGTCGACTGTTGTAGCAGTCGGTGGTGGGCACTACTAACAAGTTATCTCTGGTTGAAAGCTTTTATCTTGGATGAAAATTTTAGCACTCTATTCTTTTGCGGTGAATCAAAGCAGACGAATGGGATGAAGAGGTTTAGGTGTGCACGCAAATTTTTAGGAGACAAACTCGCAGTTCGCACTGAAGCATTATTGGACGATATCTGTCTAAAATATTTTTTTAAAGACCATCAATTCGATTGTCCAAAGGCTATGAAGCTGTACCACTATGTTAACAGGGATGGCTTCTGGTGAATATAGAACGAAGCCACACCTTGTATTTTCAAAAGCACAAATCTGAAGAACCAAGTATCGCAGTAAGCTGGTGGTGGCCAATCGATCAACTTTTCAGCTCGGTGCGATGTTTGGTTCCTCAGATTTGTGAGTTCGAAAATTCAAGGTGAGCCTTCCTTATATATTCACCTTCTGCCAATATTCTAGAATTGTACCAGGTAACTGAGTCGACAGTGCCCAATCAAAGCTTTGACTAGCATGCCAGTACAGGAGATGCTCCAGTAAAAGACAGTTCAGTTTGGCGACATGATTTTCAAATATACCAGTATGGTTTGTGCTTAGTATCGGACCACGAATGAATACGAAACTTTACCCAACACTTTGCCACTGGAATAGCTGGCGAATTAACTCATCAGCTATTTCATTTCTAGCGATTGAAGACGTAAAGTATACATACAAGGTCAACAGTGTTTACTGAATTTAGCTCCTCGATTTGAGTTCGACAAGCGATAACTATCTTTGACCTAGAGTTGGCCGAAGCAAGTGCTCTAATAGCAGCCTGGCTATCTGAACAGAAGTATATTGCTTTGCTCATAACGTGTTGCTGGAGTGCAGATTACACTTCGCGCAAAAAAGCTAAAATTTCAGCCTGAAAAACGATGCAGTGTCTTCCAATTGAGTAAGACTGATCTAGCCCTAGCTCACAAGAGTAGACACCAGTACCAGTTCGATCTTATAGAAGGGAGCCATCAGTGTAAAAAACGATGCCGTCTGAAATACCTACTTCTCTCCAGATAACCAGATGTCCACTCCTGTCTGGAAGTGAGTTTCTTCGAAAAATCCCTATAAAACCTCCGTGAAATTCAAGGTTGCGACCATTCATTTGCAAAGATTTACATTCATTTACTATTATCTCAGTTCAGAAGCATGCTATCGAAAAACAATGTATGGATGAATTTAACCTTGTAGTTTTATCTGAAAGTTTGCCGAATAACATTGGGATCGCACACGCATACCAAAGTCGTGAGCGAGCTGTGAAGGCAACTCTGCACAGCGTGAATGAAATTTGCATTCACCGCGTGGAGAGTTGCCTTCACAGCTCGCTCACGACTTTGGTATACGTTTGCGACCCCAATGTTATTCGGGCAACTTTCAGATAAAACTACAAGGTTAAGTTCATCCATACATTGTTTTTCAATACCATGCTTCTGAACTGAGATAATAGCAAATGAATGTAAATCTTTGCAAATGAATGGTCGCAACCTTGGTGAAATTCACCTGAGGCCTCTGTGGCCCCCTAAAATCCTTGTGAAACCTGCTGAAATGCCCTGAAACGATTTAATACGCCTTGAAACGCTTTGAAACGCCTCTGAAACCCCTATGAAACCTACAAAAAATTCACCTGCAAGCCTCTGAAGCCCCCTAGAACTCTCCTGAACCTCCTGGGACGCTAGAAACGCATTAAACGCCCTAAAAGCCTTCTGAAACCTCCTGAAACGCCCTGAAACGCCTGGAAACGCTTCTGACTCCACTTCTCCCTAGAAACTCCATTGAAATTCCTCTGACCATCTCACCTTTACATATGAAAGCCTTTACCCCCCCTCCCCTTTGCATCTGCAAACCACTTGCCTTCTCAAACTTCTTTGCTACCTTGAAATACATTTAGGTTATAAAGAGATGAACCAGCCTAGGGCTGAAAATAATAAAGTAATAATAATAATTTAGGTAATGAACTGAATCCATTTAGGTAATGAATCTATTTAGGTAAAAAATCTGTTTAGGCAGTCTCGACTCGTTACCTTAATAGAGGGGGTTCGGGTGTATGGCGTCATTTTTTTTTTTTTGTTTTTATTTTTGTGTATTTTAACTAGTTGCTAATTCTACACTCAGTATGGCGTAATAACTAAACATTGGAATCAGTATTTTTTATGTTGTTGAAATAACATATCATGTTATAAACTTGCCTGTCATGAGCAGCAAAATAACAAATATCATAACAAAAAACCCTAATTAATCCACCTAGCGGTGATGATGCCTATCTCGTGCTTTAAAATATCCTTTCAACAAAACTCAAACGACGTGTTGATGACATTGACATAAATACAAAATGGAAACTGCTTGCCAAATCTACTCAATATGGATACATTTTATATTAGCAGAACATCCAATATTCAGAAAATATAAGACAACGATCCAAAATTCAAACCAAACAAGTGTTATGAAGCCGTAAAATTTCGGTCATCATTTTTTGACTCCGGATATCTACCCCAACTAAACTAAGTGCCATCTTGAACATTGAGACACCATCTTGGATGTTCTGGTATTCATTTTTGGATTCTGCACCTAAAATTACATAAAATAGTCACCGCATTGAATTTTGGCATATCGTTTATGGTTTTCTGGTTACCAGTTTTGGACGAAGACCGGCATTCTTCCCCATTCAAACTATAGTCATATTGCAGACCTTGTGAAACAGCGCACATCTTGGGTTTTCTGATTACAAATTTTGAATTCTGGACATATTTCCATACAAAATATGCACATAATGCAAGAATTTAAAATCCTTTCAAATAGGCGCTAACTTGAATACTGGGCCATTATCTTGGATTTTGGACCGCTATCTTGGATACTCTGGTGGATTCCGAACATATTTCCCATACCAAATACACTTATTTTACATAGTTTTAGAGCTCAAAATTCAGTAAAACAGCCGCCATCTTCTGTTGACGCGATCAAATTCTTATATTTCCATTCAATGTTGACCCATCCCGCTATAAATTTATACCTTAGGAATCTGGAATGGTACGATTTGATGAGATCGCTTTAGATTTGTCTATATTTTGTTCTCTTTCATATATGAGAACTTAGACCTATTCGTCACTGTTGTTCATACCTAACGTTTATCAGGCCATTAAACAAAGCCACGATTTAATTTTTCACATGAACGTTGGTTCTGCTACACAACAGCTAGTCTGTAATGTGATCTAAGGCTATTTTCTTGCTAACCGTTCATTAGATTATCGAAAAATCTGCGATCTGATGTGTCGTATGTATGGGTTTGGTTCATTTTTATATTTGGCAATTTCCGGTGGTATACCCGGATCTGATTCCATGACACTACCGGTTGTCCCAATTATGGTCTGAGATTATTTTATTGCTAATTCTTCACCTTCACCTAATCACCGCGATTTGATTTATCGCATGTATGGGTTTGATTCACTTTTACTTCTAATCACTTTGGAAGCCACAGCTGAACCCGCAACACTACCGGGAATTTAATGTGGTTTGACCCTATTTTTCAATCAGGTTGTCGATAAGTCGGGATCAGTCTTGTTAGAAATCACAGTCATTTGAACCTTTTCGTCGATATTCGGCCTCCTTTGTCTCCGACATTCGCAACACAAGCAATCAAACTACTGTTCGAAACAAAAATGTCAAACGATTGCACTTCATGACGATAGCGGCTTCAGGAGACGGTTCGGCTTTTGTTATTCCTGTCTTCTTCCATAATAAGAGCTATATTGCCCATCTATGTGTCGCATTCAATGCAACATGTAAGAAAAAACAATATTAACATTCATAATCGGAATTGATTGAAAATCTATGCGTAAAGCTAGAATTAGACAAATGTCATCGTGTCAATGACATTAATTTGGCCCTTTCTTATGTTTATTGATCTTCGTTCTACTGCTCGTGTTGTGTGTAAGAGGTAACGGTAGCGCACGAATGTAACAAAGCAAGCTGACACACGACTGCAGTAGCGAAATGAAGGTAGTAAAAAGTGTCGAATGTCGTCAAGACTGATCGTGATTTGATGTACCGCATCCATGGGTTTGGTTGAATTTTACATTTTACTACCCGGATCTTATTCCGGGTAACTACCGGCTGAACCAAATATGGTCTGACACTATTGTCTTGTTAACTGTTCATCGGTTAACCAAAAACGTTGCAAATTGAAGGTGTCACATGCAGGGTTTGACAATTTCGACGGGACTCTCAGAATCAATTCCGGAACACTACCAGTTGTCTCTAGTGTGATCTAAGGCTATTTTCTGGCGAACTGTTCATCAGGTTATCGCAAAAGCCACGATTTGATGTGTCACATGCCTGGATTTGGTTATCTTTTATATTTGGCCTCTCCCGGCCACTGAAATCCGATTCCGAAACACTTGCTGGCCTGGTTACATTAGGTAATCTAAAAAGCCGCTATTTGATGTGACGCATGCACAGGTTTGTTTCTCTTTCAGAGTTGACAACTTCGGCGGGAACCCAGGCACCGGTTCTGGAACACTACTGGTTCAGATATGGTCTGAGATGATTTTCCTGCTCATTGTCCATCAGGTAATCGAAAATGCCGTGATTTGATGAGTTGCATGTATGGGTTTGGTTCAATTGTTTATTTGGCCACTTCCAGCGGGACGCCTAGAACCGGTTCCGGAACACTACCGGTTCAGATATGGCCTGAGACTATTTTCCTGCTTATTGTTCATCAGGTTATCGAAAATGCCGTGGTTGGATGTGTCGCATGCATGGGTTTGGTTTACTTGTATATTTGGCCACTTCCAGCGGGACGCCTAGAACCGGTTCCGGAACACTACCGGTTCAAATATGGTCTGAGAATGTTTTCCTGTTCATTGTCCATCAGGTCATCGAAAATGCCGTGGTTTGACGTGTCGCATGCATGGGTTTGGTTCAATTGTATTTTTGGCCACTTCCAGTGGAATGCCTAGAACCGATTCCGGAACACTACCGGTTCAGATATGGTCTGAGATGATTTTCCTGCTCATTGTCCATCGGGTCATCGAAAATGCCGTGGTTTGATGTGTCGCATGCATGGGTTTGGTTCAATTGTATATTTGGCCACTTCCGGTGGGACACCCGGAAACGGTTCCGGAACACTACCGATTCAGATACGGTCTTAGACTATTTTTCTGCTTACCGCTCATCAGGTTATCGAAAATGCCATGGTTTGATGTGTCGCATGCATAGGTTTGATGCGTTTTCATATCTGGTCCCTTCCTGGGGTACCGTTCCGGAACACCTAAATGGCCATAACTCCGGAACGGCTGGACCGATCCGAACCATTTTCAATAGGAAACAATGGGACCAGATTTCCCGCCGAATGAACCGTCGGTCGTTAAAATCGGTTGAGGTTTACTGCCAAGAAGTGATGTGGGTTTATTTGTACACACACACACACACACACACACACACACACACACACACATACACACATACATACACACATACAGACATCATCTCAATTCGTCGAGTTGAGTTGATTGGTATATGTGACTCGACACTCCGAGCCTTCTATCAAAAAGTCATTTTTGGAGTGAACATATAGCCTTTCCAGTACACTTAGTGTACGAGAAAGGCAAAAATGTTCCTGGAAGACCAATTTAATCACTTGTTTTGTTAGATCAATAACAATTCCATAACAGTGAATTTGAAAACTTGTTATTGTTGTGATATTGTTCATCACATATTTGTACATTCTCAATGGTATAATAATAATTACTGAGTTTGTTCAACAACCAAAAATATTATTAAAATGTTATTTAGTGGATGTATTCCAAATACTTGATAATAACAAAATAAGTTTGCCCAACAAATCGTGTTATAGAATAGTAAATTTTTGATAAGTTGATAATTATGATATAAAAACAGGCCATATGATTCTGTCGTTATGAATTTGCTATTCTCCGTTGATCGGGCGGCATTACCCGAAGGCCATACAAGCTTGCTTGATTCTGAACTCAATATGGGATATCCATGAAAGTTTAGAATCAAGAATGACTCGAACGTACTTCATCTGTCCAGTCACATTCATTTTAGAATCAAAGATTTTCAAAGATTGAATGCCATTACGGTTCCGCCTCTCCGTGAAGGAAAGAACAATAGATGTATTACTCGGATCAACCGAAAGGTAATACTGGTGACACCAAACCTCAACTACCCAAAGTGCGCTTTTGCATCAGGTCGAAAAAGGTGCTGTGATATATGACTTCAATTCTACGACTGGTGATCGGGAGGTCAGACTCCGCGTGCCCGGGGAGCTTCTTCATACGACGTACGACCCACTTTCGGAATGAACTTTACTGTAATATGCCACCAAGATTTGGGAATATACCCTGGAGCAAAACTGCAAACAAGTTGTTTTTGCCTTTCTCGTACACTAAGTGTACTGGAAAGGCTATATGTTCACTCCAAAAATGACATTTTGATAGAAGCCCCGGAGGGTCGAGTCATATATACCAATCAACTCAGCTCGACGAATTGAGGTGATGTTTGTGTGTGTGTATGTGTGTGTGTGTGTGTGTATGTGTGTGCGTGTGTGTGTGTGTGTGTGTGTGTGTGTATGTGTGAGTGTGTACAAAAAAAACTCACATCACTTTTTGGAAGTAAACCTCAACCGATTTCAATGACCGACGGTTCATTCGACGCGGAATCTGGTCCCATTGTTTCCTATTGAAAATGGTTCGGATCGGTCCAGCCGTTCCGGAGATATGGCCATTTAGGTGCTCCGGAACGGTACCCCAGGAAGGGACCAGATACGAAAATGCATCAAACCTATGCATGCGACACATCAACCCATGGCATTTTCGATAACCTGATGAGCGGTAAGCAGAAAAACAATCTCAGACCACATCTGAACCGGTAGTGCTCCGGAACCGGTTCCGGGTGTCCCGCCGGAAGTGGCCAAATATCAAAGTGAACCAAACCATGCATGAGACACATCAAATCACGGCATTTTCGATAACCTGATGAGCGGTAAGCAGAAAAATAGTCTCAGACCATATCTGAACCGGTACTGTTCCCGAACCGGTTCTGGGTGTCCCGCTGGAAGTGGCCAAATATACAATTGAACCAAACCCATGCATGCGATACATCAAACCACGGCATTTTCGATGACCTGATGGACAATGAGCAGGAAAATCATCTCAGACCATATCTGAACCGGTAGTGTTCCGGAACCGGTTCTAGGCGTTCCACTGGAAATGGCCAAAAATACAATTGAACCAAACCCATGCATGCGACACATCAAACCACGGCATTTTCGATGACCTGATGGACAATGAGCAGGAAAACCGTCTCAGAGCATATCTGAATCGGTAGTGTTCTGGAACCGGTTCCAGGCGTCCCGCTGGAAGCGGCCAAATATACAAGTTAACCAAACCCATGCATGCGACACATCCAACCACGGAATTTTCGATAACCTGATGAGCGGTAAGCAGGAAAATAGTCTCAGATCATATCTGAACCGGTAGTGTGCAGGAACCGGTTCTAGGCGTCCCGCTGGAAGTGGCAAAACATACAATTGAACCAAACCCATGCATGCGACACATCAAACCACGGCATTTTCGATAACCTGATGAGCGGTAAGCAGGAAAATAGTCTTAGACCATATCTGAACCGGTAGTGTTCCGGAACCGGTTCTAGGCGTTCCACTGGAAGTGACCAAAAATAAAATTGAACCAAACCTATGCATGCGACACATCCAACCACGGAATTTTCGATAACCTGATGTCCAATTAGCAGGAACTCGAAGAGATGGCTTTCCAGTCTTGACAAAAATAAAAATACTGCTATTATATCTTGTCCGACGTTTCGGTCCGTTTGGGACCTTCTTCTGGGACTCGATTTCTACAGATAAAATAGCAGTATTTTTATTTTTGTCAAGACTGGAAAGCCATCTCTTCGAGTATCAACCATACAGTCGAAATACGTTTAGCAATTAGCAGGAAAACCATCTCAGAGCATATCTGAACCGGTAGTGTTCCGGAACCGGTTCTAGGCGTCCCGCTGAAAGTGGCAAAACACACAATCGAACCAAACCCATGAATGCGACACATTAAACAACGGCATTCTCGATAACCTGATGAGCGGTAAGCAGGAAAATAGTCACGGACCATATCTGAACCGGTAGTGTTCTGGAACCGGTTCTAGGCGTTCCGCCGGAAGTGGTCAAATATACAATTGAACCAAACCCATACATGCGACACATCAAACCACGGCTTGTTCGATGACGCGATGGACAATGAGCAAGAAAATCATCTCAGATCATATCTGAACCGGTAGTGTTCCGGAACCGGTTCCGGGTCTCCCGCCGAAGTGGTCAAATCTGAAAGAGAAACAAACCCGTGCATGCTTTACTTCAAATAGCGGCTTTATAGGTTACCTAATGGACGGCAAGCAAGTGTTTTGGAATAGGTTTTGAGTGGCCGGAAGAGGCCAAATGTAAAAGTAATCCAAATCCAGGCATGTGACACATCAAATCATGGCGATGAACAGTTAACAAGACAATAGTGTCAGACCATATTTGGTTCAGCCGGTAGTTACCCGGAACCAGATCCGGGTAGTAAAATGTAAAATTTAACCAAACCCATGGATGAGATACATCAAATCACGTCCAGTCTTGTAAACATTCGACACTTTTTACTACCTTCATTTCGCTGCCGCTGTCGGGTGTCAGCTTGCTTTGTTACATTCGTGCGCTACCGTTACCTCTTACACACAACACGAGCAGTAGAACGAAGATCAATAAACATAAGAAGGGGTCAAATTAATGTCATCTGACACGATGACATTTGTCTAATTCTAGCTTTACGCATAGATTTTCAATCAATTCCGATTATGAACACTTATTGGTTTGTTTTGCTAACGTAAGAACTAGGTACACGACATTCACAAGACGCGACACGCGAGACAAGACATAACACTTATCGTTCTTACAATCGTCAAAGGGTTAAAATTACCTTTGTTGTCGACCGGTTTCGGGTGCGATGTTACCCATCCTCGGGACAATGTCCGACTGGCTACGTCGAGTAATTGTACGTTGTTCGTACTCGTCCGAGATGAAGAGAAATCAGTTGATCGTCGTCGTTTTTACCAGGCCAAAAAGACTTCAGACTCTAGTTTAATTTAAAAACACTTCACTAATACTTTACTTTTGCAAAAGAAAATAAAAAATGAATAACTCTTTTAAAGAAAAACTAGAAAGGACGAGCAAATTCCTTTTAATTCTACTACTGTGCTTATCTTCGGACAGATAGGCCTATTTCGTCTGTGACTTACAGACTTCTTCAGTGTCAAGTGCTCGACTAGTCGAGCACTTGACACTGAAGAAGTCTGTAAGTCACAGACGAAATAGGCCTATCTGTCCGAAGATAAGCACAGTAGTAGAATTAAAAGGAATTTGCTCGTCCTTTCTAGTTTTTCTTTAAAAGAGTTATTCATTTTTTATTTTCTTTTGCAAAAGTAAAGTATTAGTGAAGTGTTTTTAAATTAAACTAGAGTCTGAAGTAACAAGTTCTACTAAAAGCTCTAAAGTAATAGTAAAGTCAAAAAGACTTGATGTGATAGGGGGGTCATCTTCGTTCATCAATGGCTGCGTTTCGTTTGATATGAGCATAGACTCCCAGGCGTTGAGATGCGAAGCCTTTCTAACTGCCTTGATCAGCTTCGCATTCTTCCAGTCTATGCTATGCGTAGAAGCTACCGTATGTGCTGCAACTCCGGATTCGTTGGGCTTGTTGGTTTCCACTGCGTTTTTATGTTCTTTCAAACGTACCTTGACCTTGCGGCGTGTTTGACCGATGTAAACCGCCGGGCAGTCGTTGCAAGGTACCTGATATATGCCAGATTGCTCTTCCGGTGGGACTTTGTCCTTCAAGTTACACAGTAGATCGCGTAACGTGTTGTCACTCTTATGTACAACATGAAGTCCTTGTCGTCGGAGTGTATTTTTAATTGGATTTGTGACTTTCGGGTAGAATGGGAGACTGATTCTTTTAACTTCTTCTGTTGCAGGTTGTAGGGTCGTGATGTTCTGCCGGCGTTTTTTCCGTTTATGTTTTTGGAGAATTTTGTCTACGAAACCCTTATCGTAGCCGTTAATTTCAGCTGCTTTAAAGATCCGAGACTTCTCTTCGTTAAATTCATTGTTATCCATGGGCACGTTGTGGAGTCTGTGTGCCATTGAATGAAATGCAGCTTTTTTCTGTGTGCCGTAGTGGTTAGAGTCGGCAGTAATGTATCGATCGGTTGATGTTGGCTTTCGATAGATACCAAACTTTAGCATGTCGTCATCGCCGAAGCTCAAAAACACAAACTCTTCCCAAGAGTTTGGAAGCGCTATGTAGATGATGTTTTTGCCCCTATCAAAGAGCGCTATTTGGACCAAACGCTAGCAATGCTTAACTCCCAGCACAGCACTATTAACTTTACTGTCGAGAAGCAGGTTGATGGAAAATTACCCTTCCTAGATCTACTGATCAGTAGAAACGATGACGACATGCTAAAGTTTGGTATCTATCGAAAGCCAACATCAACCGATCGATACATTACTGCCGACTCTACACTGAAAGGCGGCTTGCAGTTGAAATTACTATTCTGAGGGTCAACTTAAATACACAACGCCACTTGATTTGTGCAGACTGATTTTCTTTTCATCTCAACAGATTTATGTTTTCAATTCTACCATGGACCCGATTTTCAATTAAAAAAAGTGTCTGTTGGCAGCCGGATTCGAACCAAGAACCTTGAGATCACCAGGCTCGCACGCTACCACTCGGCTATCGAACCGGTTGATAAGTAGGGAAACAAAACGCACACAAGAAGCGTTTGTTGGTCGATGATCACGTTTTGCCATGGTAAATTTGAAAACATTTGTGTGCTCGTCATTACCGCAAGCTGTCTATCAGTGTAACCACTACGGCACACAGAAAAAAGCTGCATTTCATTCAATGGCACACAGACTCCACAACGTGCCCATGGATAACAATGAATTTAACGAAGAGAAGTCTCGGATCTTTAAAGCAGCTGAAATTAACGGCTACGATAAGGGTTTCGTAGACAAAATTCTCCAAAAACATAAACGGAAAAAACGCCGGCAGAACATCACGACCCTACAACCTGCAACAGAAGAAGTTAAAAGAATCAGTCTCCCATTCTACCCGAAAGTCACAAATCCAATTAAAAATACACTCCGACGACAAGGACTTCATGTTGTACATAAGAGTGACAACACGTTACGCGATCTACTGTGTAACTTGAAGGACAAAGTCCCACCGGAAGAGCAATCTGGCATATATCAGGTACCTTGCAACGACTGCCCGGCGGTTTACATCGGTCAAACACGCCGCAAGGTCAAGGTACGTTTGAAAGAACATAAAAACGCAGTGGAAACCAACAAGCCCAACGAATGCGGAGTTGCAGCACATACGGTAGCTTCTACGCATAGCATAGACTGGAAGAATGCGAAGCTGATCAAGGCAGTTAGAAAGGCTTCGCATCTCAACGCCTGGGAGTCTATGCTCATATCAAACGAAACGCAGCCATTGATGAACGAAGATGACCCCCCTATCACATCAAGTCTTTTTGGCCTGGTAAAAACGACGACGATCAACTGATTTCTCTTCATCTCGGACGAGTACGAACAACGTACAATTATTCGACGTAGCCAGTCGGACATTGTCCCGAGGATGGGTAACATCGCACCCGAAACCGGTCGACAACAAAGGTAATTTTAACCCTTTGACGATTGTAAGAACGATAAGTGTTATGTCTTGTCTCGCGTGTCGCGTCTTGTGAATGTCGTCCGATTATGAATGTTAATATTGTTTTTTTCTTGCATGTTGCATTGAATACGACACACAGATGAGCAACATAGCTCTTATTATGGAAGAAGACAGCAATAACAAAAGCCGAACCGTCTTCCGAAACCGCTATCGTCGTGAAGTGCATTCGTTTGACATTTTTGTTTTGGACATTAGTTTGATTGCTTGTGTTGCGAATTTGAAATCAGAAAACCCAAGCTGTGCGCTGTTCCACAAGGTCTGCAATATGACTATAGTTTGAGTGGGGAACAATGCCGGTCTTCGTCCAAAACAGGTAACCAGAAAATCAGAAACGGCATGCCAAACTTCAATACGGTGACTATTTTATGTAATTTTAGGTGCAGAGTCCAAAAATGAATACCAGAAATTCCAGGATGGTGTCCTAATATTCAAGATGGCACTTAGTTTAGTTGGCGTAGATATCCGGAGTCAAAAAATGATGACCGGAAAATCTTAAATGACGTTTCGAAATTTTGCGGCTTCATAACACTTGTTTGGTTTGAATTTTGGATCGTTGTCTTATATTTTCTGAATATTGGATGTTATGCTAATATAAAATGTATCCATATTGAGTAGATTTGGCAAGCAGTTTTCATTTTGTATTTATGTCAATGTCATCAACACGTCGCTTGAGTTTTGTTGAAAGGATATTTTAAAGCACGAGAAAGGCACCATCACCGCTAGGTGGATTAATTAGGGTTTTTTTTTCAAAACATGTTTGAAATTCACAATTTCGGATTTTGGCTTAGGCAGTCTTTGGTTTTAGCGTTGATTATTTCTTATCTTCGCCGACGTTTCGGTCCTCGGATCGGACCTTCTTCAGGGCTCGATAAGGTCCGAAGGCTCGAAGGTCCGATCCGAGGACCGAATCGTCGGCGAAGATAAGAAATATTCAACGCTAAAACCAAAGACTGCCTAAGCCGAAATCCGAAATTGTAAATTACTACAAACAGTCGTTACACACAAACCATGTTTGAAATAATCAAATCTTTTCTGCAGCAAAATGGGATGAATCCCATCTGCTCTAGGAGATTTGAAAGGAGCAAAGCTATTTTGTACCCGCTCAATCGACTCTATAGTTACAATACTTCGCACCAAAGCCAGAGAATTATCACTACTAGAAAAGACATCAGGGCCATCCAAAGATGTAATATCCACACATCTGGGAAAGTGCGTGCTGAACAAGAATTCCACAGTTTCCGTGTCTTGTAGTCGAGTCAAGTACAAGACACTGAAGACGACCTTACAGTTGAGGTCGAAATACGTATCTGTCAAAGAATGCAAATTCTTAGTGGAATTCAAAGGAACAGTACTTTGTAGCCGCACGAACCTCCGAGTTCGTGGTCGGCTGTAATAACCCGAAAACAACTATCGCCACCATGGATTGATACGGTTGTTCCAGTAAAGCGAGAGGCTTAAGCGCCACCTCGTTAGAGGACCTCTTGCTCGCGTTAATTATCTGCCCGGTATGAGACCCACGTTAGTTGGCCCATTGAAAAACCTTGGAAAAAGGTTCAAAGAACAATTCCGTCCAATTCCACTTTCCTAGCGTCCGACTTACTAGATCCCGAACAAACCCAAAGCGACTACTAATCACTCTACCCTAGCTACACGTGCGGAGAGTTACTTTCCAACATTAAAGCTTCATCATCACTGGAAGTTCTCAACACCAGCCCAGAGAGGGCGACACCGATCACAAAGCTTCTCATCATCATTCAAACAACTCAATGAAATACGAATGCGCGCCAAAGGGGATTACTCATGTGAACTAAAGACCAAAGAATCTTACACAGCGTGTCGGTAGGGATTTCGTTTCTGGGTTACGCATAATACACGGGCTCATCTTAACACTCTCGGTATTTATTCCTACGACATCAAATTTCACTATTAGGCCTATCGCTCCTACCTATGCGTGCGTGCTCTTCCCCTCACTACTAGGCTATAGCATTCCCCATATGGACATCACATGTGCACATGTCTACTTACAGATACCGCATTTACTGCTGACACGGTGATCCCCTCATCATACGGCGAGATGGTCAGCGGCTAACGCCGCTATTGTTGGTGGACCACACTCGGTCCTATTGTTCGCTGGCTTGGCTTGGTGTAGCTTGGTGAATCTTAGCCGCGTGGACGAAAGACGGACGCAGGCGGGTCGAACGTGGGTAATTCACCTACCAGGGCGAGCGAAACTCGCTTAGCAACCGATTCTGAGTCACGTGGTCGGTCAACGGTTGTTCACGGACACTACGGTGCGATTGGGCGCGATGTTGACGGCGCGGCCCCTTCGGCCACAGAACGGCGTTGGCCGGCGTTATGCTGGACAGTCGATCACTGAGGTGAACTAGCGACGTAGTTTCCTAAATGCCAAGGAAAAAGGCCGTCGAACGGCTGTTCGAAAAAAAGGGGTTATAGAGCACACCGCAACCTATTAACGCACGACTTCAATACCTTTCTGATCTCTTAACTGCACTAAGGTTTAACCACTCTAGCTTTTGGAAATAACTTGGCACATGGGAACTATCTAGCTATCTGTAAATTCAAAGAAATTAATCCACTGAGCACTCTACTTTGTATAAAATCTCACTTTAAAGAAATTTCGCGGAACACGGGAGGAAACACTTGGTAATCGTTTCGACTATCCAGGCAAAGTGATCGAGAATCTTTTGACCCTCAGATAGGAAACCTCGGACAAGCTAACATCTCGTTAACGGACAGTTCGGGTAGGCTTTCGCATTCTCTTTCCGGTTTTTCGGTTTCTCGCTCCCACCAGTAGTCGTTGAATGTACCGTTCATGTCTTCTTCCCAATTTACAAGGTCTTTTGCAGAACTTGACCTTCGGTTTTCTTTCGAGTCATCGCGGGCAATTAATTAATTCTCGCGAGAGGCTAAACGGTTGTGGAACTTCTCATGGAAAGCTTATCATTTCAAATTATGAGAGTCGTTGATTGCATAGATCTAGGCGCAGTGTGGGATTTCATTTGATTTTATTTCAATAAAGGTACTAGAGTAGGCTTCAGAGCTTTCAATGTAAAGATGTTCTACATATTAAACGATAAATTTTATAATAGCTATTTGCAGATTATGTTCTGTTATAAGACGTAGCGGGTTACCGCTGCAACTTAACGCGATTTTCTTTTTTTTTTTTTTATTTAACTATTGCGTTGTTGACAAGCACACAGACTCGAGGCATGACACGTGAGTTTGCCATTTCATGTTTACTGAAAGTAGCAAACACCGGGTTCATAAGGTTTCCTAGATAGAAATTCCCCTTACGGAAGTAAGGTTCTTGGACTAAGACTACAAAATGGGCTGTACCATTTTGCATAAGTCTGCAGAGGTTGATCTTTGCTTTTCTTTCATGCTAAAGATTGATCTGAGCTATACTGACAGTAGCCACTACCCAAACTAGACAAGATTGAACTCTTTACAACAATAGGAGGCAATCAGTGAAGTACTAGATTGAAAGTAGTGAGCTGGATTTTTGTATGGTGAGATGTTCAATTCTCCATTTTTGCAATGAAACGGTGCAAACAGCGTGGGTTATATGATTTCTTGACTAATTTGATGCTGTTTGAGCAAAAGTTTGGGTAACTGTGTTGTTGAAGTTGCATGAAATAAATAATACAAGAACAAAGTTATCCAAACTTTTGCTCAAACAGCATCAAATTAGCCAAGAAATCATATAACCCACGCTGTTTGCACCATTTCATTGCAGAAATGCAGAATTGAACATCTCACCATACAAAAATCCAGCTCACTACTTTCAATCTAGTACTTCACTGATTGCCTCCTATTATTACTATTATTATTTATCAACGACACTTCACACCAGAAGGGTACATTCGTGTCGGAGGGCCTTCACAACAATGACCAGCAATAATAACAGAACGAGATCGGTATTGATTGGAAAACGTCAAAGGTAATGATGCACAGAATACACTGTGTAAATCGTATAACGCGAAACCATAGATGTGAAAATTTAAACTTATCAACAAAATCCACATAATTCCGCCCTTATTTAGCCTCAAGTTTGAGACTAAAGAAGGGTAGCTGATTGTCTCGGTGAAACACAAGGTTCACTGTACTATAGCTGCATCAAACCATGAATTTTGTGTCATCTGTTTAGTGGATCTTGCCACCGGAGCAGATGACCCTTAGCCAATTGAGACAACCGCTACCGGCACTACACAACTATTTTATCTAACGAAATTAATATTGATAATCAACTTCATACGGGATCGAACAGCTTCTTGGCATAACGTCCCCACTGGGACAAATCCTGATCCTCACTTTAGTGTTCCATGAGCACATCTACAGTTATCAATTGAAGAGCTTGTTCTGCCAATGATCGTTTTGCATGCGTTTATCGTGCCATAGGAGTCCTTCATCTGGTTAGGCAACATTAAAGAGTACTCTGCTTTCAACAAATTTAAATCAAACAACCAAATTCTCTTAAATCATACACAAATAAATAAACAAATTGCAAATGGGATTCATCGCACATTCTCACGCCAACGGCCAAACACAAGTTCTGGAGTGTTCGTGCGTTTGTGGCAATCGCTACACTCTACAATCCCAATGCAACCAACCAACCGGCAAACCAACCTACAACGAACGTTGGTAGGTAGCACATGTGAAAAACGACAGCACAACAAAAATTTCCTATCGTGCTTCTCGCGTTTTCCCCGTCATACCCGAGGCATTTTCCCGAGCTAGGTGACGGACTCCCACCGCATATAGCACAGGGCATATTTCAGAGACTACCTACCCGGCAAACATGTGATTCTAGACCCTTTCTCTCGAAGGGATTCAGAGTTCGACATGCGACCGCGATGTGATGATGACGGGGATGACGGCGGTGGTGTCGGAGCTACAAAACTGCACATTATCATATCACGGCTAAAGTTGCCTTCGTTCTCCAGGACTCGCTTAAAATGGAAAAACCAATCCTTCCCGAAGTTCCCACCGTGCTCGTACTGTTTGGAAACTATACACATGTTTTGGGGGACAGGGTGGCATTTGCCAACTCACCCCATCAAGCTTTCGGTGGCAGTTCTACCTACTTTTCTCTCCATCCAAACGACTGACTGTGGAGAAGCTGGAGTTTTGTTTGAATAAATTTAAACTTTTCCTCCGAGCGATTCTCACTGTATTGCCGAGTGGCGAGGCTGAATCTTTAACTTCTACCACTCCGCTCTGGTGCCTATTCGGCGATCGATGTGGGACAGTGGGATTTTTCGGCGTAGTTAGGTCAACAAATGCTGCCTTTCTTATAACCGTAAAATTTTAAAGGTACTCGTCAAGAATTTTATGATTTTTGGGCATGACTACGTTGGACTTCAACTAATTCATTACTGATAATTTGGCCTTAACAACTCACATTACATGTTTTACCAAAGTATACATCATATCATCCCACTATACCCCAAACTCTGTATAGAGCACACAGTGGCACAATTTCCTACCACAATCCTGGTATTGTGGATGGAAATGAACGAAAAAGCGCAGAGCAAAGGCAAAGTATGAAATCGCTGCTCCGTTATACACATTCATGCGACATGGGAAAATTGTAGTCCTCTCGGCTGATGATGCAAAACCGGCTCTGAACCTGAACGACACGATACCTACGATGGATGGCAGGCAGGCAGGGCAAGAGGCAGGCCAGGTCCTCGTCCCAGCATCATCAGGAAAAGCAGAGGAAACCACCACCTGACGTTCGTTGGATTGCGCTCTTTCCTGGCACTGCGAACCGATCCGGACAAAAAGTTGCCCGTTGATGTACCTACCGGGATGGTGAAAATTTAACCATCAATCCCATCCTCCAAGAAACCCACTCAACTTTTCCGTAGGGCCCTCGCTTATGTATACGGACAGCAATGGGAAAAGCGTTCGCAGAAACCGGTAGCAAAAGAACTGAGTATATAAAGCTCGCACAGAAAAGCACAGAAACGACGACTGCTCTGCTCCCTCATCCCATGAATCCTTATGCTCTTCTTCGAAACCGATTCCAACTTCAACGGCAGCCGCAAAGTTGGAGAAGAAATTTGCCGAGCAATCCTAGGAGGAACACAAAGTTCTCAACGCGATGAGATTTTCCTCGAAGCGGTCCACCATCCCACTCCTTCCAGCATCCTCCATCCATTCGTTCGTAGCTTAGGTACCTACCTACCTAGTGCTTGAAGATGTTTGCCTTTCTCCAATCTGATCCTTCTCGACTCGGCTGCCACGAACTGTGAAGAAGCGAACGAAGCGCGTGACGCGTGGAACGGGATTCTATTATCCTTGACACATTATTTATGCTATCATCATCGTCATCGTCATCGCCGGTGCTGCCGCCATCAACCAGCAGCTAACCAACTCTAGGAGCAGCACCAACAGAAGCAGGATGTCAGCTCTCTCGTCGTCGTCGCCGTCGTCGTCTGATGGTCGTCATCGAGATATTGCGCCAATGTTGATCTTTGCTCGTCAGATTTTACACGTACTTACCGTTTCGACGTCATCGGTACTTTGGCGCTTTAAGACGCGTTATGGGCCCATTCCGATTAGAAGTTGAACATGTTTGATGGGCTGCTGTCGGAATGTGTTTTTGGTATTTTGACGTGCATCGTTATTTTCGAAACTTAATAGTGATTTCTCCGAGCTTAAGATTAAATGACCACCTTTACTTGCTAAGCCAGAATCCATTACAAGTTTTATTTACTTTCTTACTTACTTACTCACTTGATACTTGAGAAACTCCTGGGGGAATCCAGAATCCATTAAGAAAATTCTGAACAAATCTATGCATGTACTGCTGTATGAAACCCTGAAGAAACTTCTGCAGAAATCTCTGGTGGTTCAAGAATCTGTCTTAGAGAGATCCCTACAGAAACTTCTGAAGAGATCCTTGATTGACATTGTCGAGAAATTTCAGTAGGAAATCCAGGAGGATTCCCCAAATGAACTCAAGCAGAAATCCTAAGGGATTCACAGCAGGAATGCCCGAAAGAATTCCAGCGGAATTTTCTAAAGGAATTCGAGAAAGTATTTTCTAAGGGTTTCAAGGGAAGGAGGAATCCCTGAAGAATTTCCAGCAGAAATCTTCAAAAGATTTCTAATAGCAGTTTCCAAAAGAATTCAAAAAAGACGCCCCATAGGATTTCTAGGAGGAATCAACGAAAAATACCTTAGAGGAATTTCTGGAGTTATTCCAGGTGAAACCCCTTAGAAAGTTCTAGGAGGAATTGCCGGAAAAAATCCACGAGGAATCCTCGAAGAAATTCTAAGAAGAATCCCTGAACGAATTCTAAGCGGAATTCTAGAAGGAATCCCCGAAGGAAGTCTAGGAGGAATCTCCAAAGAAATGACAGGAGAAATTCCTGCAGAAATCCCAGGAGGAACCATCGAGACCATTTCGGGAGGAATCTCCAAAGGAATTCCAAGCGGAATCCTCAGAGAGTTTTCAAGAGGAAACCCCGAAGGAATTCTAAGAGGAAACCCCATAGAAAGTCAGAAGGAATACCCCAAGAATTTCGGAAACCCCGAAGAAACTCTAGGAAGAATCCCCGAATTCTAGGAGTTTTTTTTCCAAAGGAATTCTAGGAGAATTCACCGAAGAAATTCAAAAATGAATCTCGGAGGAATTCCAGGAGAAAACCACTAGGAATTCCATGAAGAATTTAAGGAATTCCAGGAGGAATCTCCGAAAAAAATGAAGAGGAATCACCACAAGAATTCCAAGAGGAAACTCCAAAGTAATTCCTGGAGCAGTTCCCGTAGAAATTTCTGGATGAATCCTCGAAGAAATTTCAGGAGGAAACCTTGAAGGAAGTGCAGCAGGAATCCCCGAAGGAACTCCAAGAGAAATCCCCGAATGAACTCTAAGAGGATAACCCAGAGAAATTCCCGGAGGAATCCACGACGAAATATCAAGGAATCCATGAAGGATATACAAGAGGAATCCCTATAGAAATTCCAGAAAGAATTTTCAAAGGAATTCGAAAACGAATCCTCAAAAGATTTCTAGGAGGAACCATCGAAAAAAATCCTAGAGGAATCATCGAAGAAATTCCATAAGGAACTCCTGGATGAATTTGAAGAGGAATCTTCGAAGGAATTTGTGGAGGAATCCCGGAGGAATTGTAGGATGAATCTTCCAAGGGATTTCAGGAGAAATCCCCACAGGAATTTAAAAAGAATATCCTGAAAGAATTCCTGCGCGAATCCCAAATTCCAGCAATAATTCACAAATAAATTCCAGCAGGACTCCACAAAAGAATTCCAGTAGGAATATCCAAAAGAAATTGAGAAAGAATCCCCAAGGAATTTCTAGGAGGCATCAACGAGAAATATCCACAGGGTATCTCTGAAGTAGTTCCAGAAGAAATTTCTTATGGAATTCTAGGAGGAATCACCGAAGAAATTCCAAGAGGAATCCTCCAAATAATTTCAGAAGAAATTCCCCAAAGAATTCCAGTAGGAATTTTAGGTGGAATCCCCGGAAGAATTCTATGACAAATTTCCGGAGGGATTCCATGAGAGATCCCCGAAGGAATTGCAAGAGGAATCTCCAAAGAAATTCGAAAAGGAATCACAACAGGAACTCCAAGAGGAAACTCCGAACGAAGTCCAGCAGGAATCCTCGAAGGAACTCCAGGAGGAATTTCCGAATGAATTCCAAAAGAAATCTCCGAAAGAAATCACGGAGGAATCTCCGAAGGAATTCTACTTGAAGTCTTCGAATTAGTTTCAGGAGGAATCCATGAAGGAAGTCAAGAAAGAATACCCGACGGAATTTCAGGAGGATTTCCTGAAGGCATCCCATGAAAAATGCCCGAAGAAATTTCAGGAGAAATTCCTACAATAACCTCAGCGGGAACCCCTGATGGAAATCTGGGAGGAATGTCTAAAGGATTTCCAAGCGGAGTTATCGACGGATTTTCGAGAGGAAACCCCGAAGGAATTCCAAGAGGAAATGCTATAGGATATTCTGGAGAAATTTCAGAAGGAATCCCAGAAGGAATCCTTGAAGAAACTTCAAGAGGAATCCTGAAGAAATTCCAGGATTCCTGGAGAAATTCCATGAGGAATCCCTGGAGGAAATTGAGGTGGAATCTCCGAAGGAATTCTAGAGGAAATCATCAAAGAAATTCTAGGAGGAAACCCCCAAGGAATTTCAGGAGGAATCCTTGGAGGAAGTCCAGATGGAATCCTCGATAAAAATTCCAGGAGAAATTCCAGAACGAATTCTAAGAGAAATATCCGGAGGAATTCCAGAAGGGATACCCGAAAATATCCCCAAAGGAAGTCCAGGAGAAATCCCCGAAGTTATTCCAAGAGTAATTAATCTCCGCTGGAATTATTCGAGGAATCACCAATGGAATTACAGGATGAAACCGCAAAGGAATTCCAGGATAAATCCACGACTGATAATCCGTCGAAAGCCCTGGAGGAATTTCAGGAGAAATCTCCGAAAGAATTTCTGGAAGAATTCTCAAAGGAAGATGTTCCAGGAGGAATTCTCGAAGGAATTCCAGGAGGAATCCTCGAAGAAATTACAGGAAAAGCCCTACAGAAATTCCAGAGGGTACTCCCGAAGGAATACCAGGTAGAAACCTCGAAGATTTTCAGCGGAATCTCTCAAAGGGAATCTTTCCGGGTAGGGGAAGTATTTGCAGGAGGTATCCCCTAATGAATTCCTGGAGAAATGCCAGTAGAAAACCCTGGAGGAATTCTTGTAGAAACTCAATGAAGGATCCCTCAAGAATATCCTAGAGATATGCCTGATTATAATACTAAGGAAATTATTGATGGAACTCATACAAGATTCCCTGGAATTTCACGAGGAATCCACTAATGATACCTGAAGTAATCTTAGAAGGATCTCTTATATAGGAATCTCTGAATAAACTTATGGGGGAATCTCTGAATTCTTCTGGAGGTATACTTGGCTCCTCATATAAAATTCTCTAAAGGTTCCTGGAGAGATTTCTGAAGCAACTTCCGTAGCGAGATCCCTGAACGAACTCCTACGACTAGAGGCTAGAAGGAATTCCTGTTGGAACCCATTATGAAACTCTCTTCTTGGAATTCTACAGGAATTCCTGAAACATTTTATGGAGGAATCTCTGAGGAAACTTCTGGACTAGTGGGAATTCTTGAAGGACTTTCAGAAGGAATCTATGAACCTGAAGGAACTGTCAGACTTATCTCTGAAGGACCTCCTATGAAAATCTCTGAAGGATCTTCTGGATGATTCTCTGATGCATCTCTAGGAGGCATCCTTAAATCCTTCTGAAAGAATTTCTAAAGGAACTCCTGGTGTTTTCCCTGATGGTACTCCTGTAATTTTTCATTAGATTTCATACACATCTCTCCAGAAGTTTCTTCGGAGATTCTTCCAGAAGGACTCAGTGATGCCTCCAGTAGATCTACCAGGGATTCCTCATCAGGGATGCCTCTAGGATTCACGGATGAGAAAATCGATGATGAGATACTCTTATGATGGTGATCGTGAGAATGTTTTATTTTACCTTTATGTAATCTTAATTTAGTTTGTGAAATGATCACCGGCGCGAAAAATGAAAACCGGTGGCATGACAAATAGCGGCGTATGGTGCGCAGCCTATACGTCAGTCGGCGGCGGCACACAGGTCCAGCTTCAATATAGCGTCGAAAATTCTTTTAGGAATTCTTCCAGGGTTTATCAAACTTTTTCCGGATTTTTTTATGAAAACAAGATTCTTAGGATGTTCTATAATGATTTCCGTAAGAATTCCTTGAAAGATTCTTTGGGAATTCCTCCAGAAATTTTCCTTGGGTCTCCTTTATGAGTTTCCTTCAGAATTTCTTCCTAACATTCTTTTAAAAATACTTCAGGATTATCTTCAAGATTGCATACAGAAGATGATATGAAGGTATATTTCCTCCAGGAATTTCAGCAGGAATCCCGGGAGGATTTCTTGAAGGAACCTTTGGAAGAATTTTCGAAAGAATCTCTGTAAGATTTTTGAATTAATTATCAGCGAAATTTCTGAAAAACTCTACGGAATCACTTTTCAAACAATTCTTTGTTGAAATTCCTGAAGAAATCACTAGAACTCTGAAGAATTTCTTAAAGAATTCCTGATGAAGTTTCTGATTAAATCTAAAGTATAATCCCTGAGTAATTTTCATGAAAACCCTTGAACATATCTTTGTAGAGAAAACTAAGGGGAATTCTTGAAAATTAACTTGAAAACCCTTGGGGGAATTCCTAGGAAAGTTTATTGAGGAATTTTGAGCAAAATTCATGGAGCAATTCTTTGATAATGATGGGGGAATCAACTGTATTCTGTGCGAATCGGATTTAACGGCTACGCAGTCTTAATGAATCAAATCGGGTTGTTATCTAACCCGACGTTTCGACACTTTGGAAAGTATCGAAACGTCGGGTTAGATAATAACTCGTTTTGATGCATTAAGACTGCGTAGCCGTTAAATCCGATTCTTTGATAAAATTCTAGAGAATTTTTCGAAAGAATTCCTGGAGCAATCTGTGGATGTTTTGCCGAAGAAATTACTGTATGTTTACACAGAGAAACGCCTAGATATGCTTCTTTGAAGGTCTTCATAAAAACTCTTGAGTTATTTGTTCGGCCCAAGATTGTGAACCACTGGTTATGATCTCTTTAGATCATTTTCCTCATCTAGCCACTAATGAGTAGAGCTAGAAACCTTGGTAGGTTTTAAGACTGAATCCCTGGAGTAATTTCTGCAGATATCCATTTAGCAATTTCGGAAGGAATCCAAAGAAAATATCATAGGGAAATGCTTAGATAAAAATATGAAAAAAATCTGAAGGAATCTACAGGAAGTTTAGTAAAGAAATCACAGGAAGTATTTCTGAAAAAAAAAAACTTCGGAAGAATTTCTGAAGATGTGCGTGAAAGTTTTTCTTTATTAGATTGCAGTTGTTAGTTTTTTACACCTGAAGAAAATTCTGAGAGCATTTCCGAAGGAATCCGAAGATGCTTTCCTGAAATAAAACTCATACGGATTTCTGAAAAAAATCTATGGAGGAATTTCTGAGAAGAGCCATGTAAGTTTTTCTAGAGGATTTCTTGGAGAAATTCCTGGAGTATCCAGTTAGTGAAGTTCTGAAAAAGTACTGGAACAATTCATGAAAGATGTTCTCAACGAACATTCTGTAAAAGACTATCCGAAAGGAATTCCTGGAAGATTTTCTGAAGAAATCGATAAAATAATTTCGGAAGGAACGTCTTATAAAGGGGTTCATTTCCCTGCTTTAGTCCATCTAAGGTAACGAACGGTGACTAAATTTCATTCGCAGTCCGTACACTGGATTCTAATCCATCAAGCGTTGCACGAATCAGTCTAATCTGTTTCACCGGAAAACCATGCTCGATCATATTCTGTCACAACACGTACGCCGGCTTGAAATCAATAAATAGATGATGATATTTACCGACGAGGGATTCCTCGATCGGCCTCAGACTGTTTTCGAGTCAGAATTCTGAACACAAACTTGTAAGCTGATTTGAGATGTGTTATTCCTCTGATATTCGCGCAGTCTAGTCGATGCATTTTCTTGTATAAAGGACAAATGAAACTAGCTAACCAAAAAGCAGGCAGCTTTTCCTCTATCTATATTTTCAATGAACACCATTCAACAAGATCTCGAAGTGCCATGGTCTCGTTGTTCATAACGGGAAAAGGCGCTGTTTTCTCCGCACATCATTGACAGTATCGTACAACTTCCGCATATTATTCTGTTTCATATTCTCTTGCGCATGGGCAATTACATTTTCCTCATGCCCTTTGTTTTTGCGGTGAGTTCGTTTTTCGACTACTCCGTTACCCTCTAGCCCTCTGACTCTCGTCAAACCACCTATTTCTACGTTGATCGCCAGTAGTTCCTAGAGTCAGACAGGGTTGATAACCGAACTTAAATCTTGCTGATTACGAGTGAGTGATTTGAGTCAATTTTGGGACTCCAAAAAGTTCTAACATCAATGACGTCCGAGATGTATACATGATCAATTTGATTGCAAACTTCACCATTTGGGTGTCTCCAGGTGTACTTGCGGATATCCTTCCCAAACATAGTCCTTATTTCATTACCGGGTCGGTTTCCAAGTACATCGTTCACATTTGCTTTTTGTTTCTTCTCGTTTCGTGGGGGTGTAAAGGCTTCGACAGGCTTACATCACGTTAGTGGGGCTGCCTCCTGCCACCTTAGGTATAGCTGACGCAGTACAGCGTTACTTATCAGTCGCTGAAAAAGACTGAAAAGAAAAGACGCTGTCAGAGCCGCACATTCTTGGTGGACACACGCTCAGAACGCTGAAGTCAGAAGGACCACAGTATCCAGACTGCACTATCAGCTAAGCACAGAACCCCTAGCTGCTGGTGTTGGTCATCGATCAACTCGTGGAAGCATGAGGTAGGAACTTGTGAGGACCAGAGGTATGTTGGGCGCAGTGTGTGGATTTTTATCGCGAACCACTGAATGGTCCATGCTCAGCAAGTGATACATTCGCGAATATAACATTTCATGAACCAACATGATCGGGAACGCTCCCCGAAATGCTGTTCATTCTCTTGCCCGGTTCGATACGAGAGCGCAATCAAGAGAGAAGATGCTCGATGACGCTAATGAAAGCGATGCATTCGGTAAGAATATTTTATTGCCATAATTCTTTTTTTATTGTGACTACACAACCTGCAACGTCATGAATACAGTTAAATTAAATAGTATTTCACGTTTTTAAAGCGAAAACGCATTAAATACTGATGAAAATAACGATTATTCACAGTTGCCCCAAGCCAACGATGAGCGATCATCGGTAAGTGTTACACTTAGCGATGCCCGCTCATCGCCGCAGCTTGTTTATATCGGAGTATCCTCTTTGTGTTCCTTCGTGAACCATGCGACTCGACGAGAGAACATACACCGCTTGGTAATTGAAACAGAACCAACAGAAGGGAAGAAAAACTGCCGAGTGGTTCACTGATCACTTTTTCGTCCAAACACTGGTTGGGCGCTCTAGGTTGTCGACTCACCATTTTGCGAGAAACAAATATGGTCGGATAGCACTTTCTCAATAATAAGGATTTTTTATTTAGCTGGCGTACCTACAGCAAAAGTGCTTGTAATGGTTGTAATCTTACTTCAAGAAATTAGATTTTTCAAGAAGTTAATCAGTAAGACAGATAAATGCTCATAATGTTAAAATCAATATATTGGCTCAGATTAGATGCATAATAGCAACGTCACGATGGATTGCTTTTAAAAATTCAAATGAGGTCTCTTAGATATCACTGCTGGTCATTGTTATCCACTTCACTGTAATCATCATCAAGAACCGCTCAAAACGAGCCCCATTCAACAAATTACCCAACTCAAATCACCGGTTACCCGAAGGCTTCGAATAATCAATTACGAAACAACTCCTGGTAATAATCATGCAAAGCGCCATTTTAAGCGTCCTTCTTCGTCCGACCTGTGGGGCACTACCTTACCTACCTTTAACAAACCATTGCATTGATGACTGTGCAATAAGACCGACCGGTAAGGTTCGTTCGTGACGTGCTACTGTTTCACGCCGCACTGGGCCCCAAACTTGCTGTTGTTGTTGAAATAAGTATTAACGCAAAAGTTTAAAACCCCTTGAAGTCCCGCCTCGTCGTACCAGACTTGCAGATCAGATGAGAACAGACTTTTGCCCGATTTGGGTATCAATTACATAACGCAAACGCGTAAGCGATCATCAATCTTTTTGGACGCCGCGTGGAGAGACCTGAACAGGTTGAGGTTTTGCGGACGCTGATATAGGTGTCTGTTGACGGCCACTCCCCCAGAACTGCATGTTGAACGGCATGACATTGAAAAAAGCACGTTGAGTTAACCTTGACAGATTACGATTGGTTATTTCATGTATACCGAACCCATTCTGTTGCTTCTGCAACAGGATTTCTTTTGAATGACACTGACCTTTGAAATAAAATATAAAATCTATCGACCTACGGCACTATAGCTACAACGAATGAGGTTGTGATGCGAAAAAGTGTGTTTATGAATTAGATCATAATAAATAA